>NW_019170054.1:0-221751 GCF_001792695.1 Aspergillus bombycis
ATCCCAAAAAAACAAAAAAAAAAAAAAGAGAAAAAGAAAAACGTGCCCTAAAGGGAACCACTCAATTACCCACATCACTACTACACTCACTCATTCTCGAGTCTCTCCACCCCACGGGCAAACGTCGGTCGTAGGCAATGCCATCCACCAGGAAATGTTCCGGTCTTGTCATTGGCCTCGATGGGCCCTTCCTTCTCGGCCCAGGCGAACTCGCGAATGGTCCGCCGACTTTCCACTGACAAGACGGACGACTGTCTGTCTTGGCCCAGCGTGGATCCTCGCCACTACTCTGGATCTAACCAGACCTGCATTGGCTTATCACAAACCGCCATTCGGCCATGTGCCTGGGCCCCGAAGGCGGGCTGGTGGAGGGTTGCCTCTGCCCAGAGAAATTTCGGGTGCTCTTGTCCGTTTGCATATAAGGTAACCTCGCGCCTGTCCGACTTGGCCTGCGTCGTGTGCCAACGCCTCATCACGGTCATCTTCATTTCCTTAGGGGTACCAAGAGTGCTTAACCAGCTCTCGAACCTCTCATCTCGCAGGCCAAGAGCAACCGTTGTGATAGTCGCTTCCTGCCCAGTTTCACCTGTCGACGACTAGATGGCCGACTTTGGACCTCGTGCCCCCCATGGGCCCGATATGTCGGGGAGTCACAATCCCCTCGAGGACATGGATCATCACGAGAAGGGTGCTTTCGACGCGCTGATTCGCCCCGATGACAGCTATACCCCAGACGGTACCTACTGGGCCGATTTGCCCCTCTTCCAGAAGCTCAAGTTTGTGAGCTCCTACGATGCGAAGGAAGCCAAGCGTGAACTAAGCGGCATTTGGGAAATGACCAAGCAAGATCCCTTGTCGCCCATCTCCTATTACTTCCGGAACATGGTGCTTCCCGGTGCTGGTCTCGGTCTGGAGGGGTAAGTGCTGTCTCTGTCGCGAGTGCCTCAGAATCGATCGGACGCTAACCCATGAGCGCTCTAGTTACGTGCTCTTCTCCATCGGAAACGTCAAGCCTCTCTTCCAGGCCGCCTTCAAGTCGTGTTGGAAGGATCACGAAATTTGTAATGCACAATGCTGAACGCCATCGACTACCTCGAGATTATCGGTATCATTGTGGGTCAGATCTTGGTCGGTATTATCGGTGACTGGTATGCACCTCTCTTCCATGGGATGCTTCTGATTGGTCGGCAATGGGTTTCTAACGTGTTTCTAGGCTTGGTCGTCGTTGGGGTCTGATTCAGGATGCCACAATCATGTTTATCGGTTTGATCATGCTTACCGCTGCCTGGGGTGTGACCCAGAATGGCTGGGTGATCTGCTACGCTTGGTCGCTGTTCTTCTACGGTATTGGTGTTGGTGGTGAATATCCCATGACCGCTACCAGTGGTATGGAAAATGCCGTTGGTTCTGGAAAAGTCTCGACCAAGGAGGACCGTCTCCATCGCGGTAGGAAAGTCACTAGTGCTTTCCTGATGCAGGGCTGGGGTCAGTTCTTCAACCAGGTCATCCTCATCATCTTGCTGCTTTGCTTCCACCATGGTAGCGGTAACCCTCCCTACTCGTCCGTGTCCGCTCAATGGGTGTACCGTATCTCCTTCGCCATTCCGGCGGCTGGTACTTTGTGGTTGGTCTACTACCGTGCCTACCACATGAAGGCGGCTAGCAAGCAGTTGGCGGCAGCCAAGAAGAAGGCATCCGTCACCGGCTATGATTTCAACTCTCTGGCATTGACCTTCAAGTACTTTGGACCCCGTATCCTGGCGACTGCTGGTGGTTGGTTTGCCAACGATGTGTTTTTCTACGGCAACAAGCTCTTCCAGTCGGAATTCATTTCAGTCATCAGCCCTGCCTCCACGTCTATCATGCCAACCTGGCTGTGGAACTTGTGCAACGTTGGTGTCTCGCTGGTCGGCTACTATCTCGCCTCGTTCCTGATCGACAACAAGCTCTACGGCCGTAAGTGGATGCAGATGGTCGGTTTCTTGATGTGCTTCGTCCTCTTCGTCGTTCCCGCCTTCCACTACAAGTACTACACCTCACCGGAGCACATTAAGGAGTTCCAAACCATGTACTTCCTGAGTTCCTTCTTCAATCAGTTTGGCCCTAACTCGGTTACTTTCCTGGTTGCCGCTGAGGTTTTCCCCACTCCGATTCGTGCCACCGCTCACGGTCTTTCTGCCGCCGCCGGTAAGGCTGGTGCTCTTTTGGCGTCAGTTTTGTACAACTACATCGACACGCAGACCAAGTTCTACGTGGTTCCCTGGTTCGGTCTTGCGGGCATGGTTCTGACCTACGTCTTCCTCCCCGACACCACTGGTTTGGATCTTAAGGAACAGGAGCGTCGCTGGCAGTACATCCGCGACGGTCGTGAGCACGAATACCACGGTCCTGCCGTCCACCCGAAGCACCTGTCCTTCTGGGAACGCCTGATGGGCAAGGGCAAGCTCTACGATGCCGAGGCCGATTACAAGCAGAAGGTCGAGGAGTACCGTGCCGAATGGGAGTCTGCCATGGCTGCTCGTATCGCTGAGAAGGATAAGGGTGAGGAACTCGCTATGGATACCGACGACAGCCTCTTAGAAGGACACGTTCACGCGTACTTCCATCGGACTAGCCCCATGTTCCGCCCGATGGAGCAGAACGCGAAGTCGGATAACTTCGCCCTGCCTCCGGCGG
This sequence comes from Aspergillus bombycis, assembly GCF_001792695.1. Taxonomy (NCBI): domain Eukaryota; kingdom Fungi; phylum Ascomycota; class Eurotiomycetes; order Eurotiales; family Aspergillaceae; genus Aspergillus; species Aspergillus bombycis. The sequence continues at coordinate 2,677 of NW_019170054.1, forward strand.
CCCAGGAAGATGACTCGACCGCGTCTTTTAACGAAAAGTCTGAAAAATCCACCTGATCGCTTTTATACCCATTTGCTGAGTTTCTTTTGACTGTTTTGGGATGTGATATGTTCTTCTGCATGGAGCCCTCTCGTCTCTTTACCTGTATAGCTTAATTTCCCTTCTTTTGTGACGACGTTGAATCGGTTGACGAGAGCAATGTGCATTGGGTGCTGTGAATACCCGCGTATATAGTATAGACTTGTCTAATGTTGCATACCCCAATCAATAGCGTGCTGGATCATCATACATTATCTTCCTAATTAAATCTCCGACGTAATCTTTTCCGAATGCAACAAAGTAAGATATTCTCCGCCCTGGAGATCAGGTGACCGTTCAACGATTCCACTCCACAAACAAGTAGGCGGTATCCCAAAAGATACACAGTACATACTCTCAGTCAACCCCACTATACCATCATAAAGATGTACTAATATTACACAAGTTCTCTCTCGATATCGCAATTAATGAAAGTACACCACCAAGACACACTAACACAATCCACTATAAACTCAACCCGCCACAGCGACTCCCCACGCCCGCATAAAGCTGGCATGCCCCTCTTCGCTTTCGGGTCCAATGGATCTGGCCAATTAGGTATCGGGCACGACGAAGACGTTTCAATCCCAACTAGATGTTTATTTGAAGCATCAGAGCCAGAAATTCTACAGTCGACTGAAGGCAAATCAACCAATTCCCTTCGCCATATAGCTGCAGGGGGGAACCACACCCTTCTTCTATTCTCTGATGGAGCCGTGTACGCGGCGGGGTGTAACGAGGACGGGAGGTGTGGTGTTGAGCCCGGGAATGCCTTGACGAGATTCCGGAGAGTCGTTGTACAAGACGATGGAAGGGGGCGGCCTTGTGAGACGTTCAGGGACGTTTCAGCGTGCTGGGAGGGGACTTTCCTTGTTGCTGCTGAGGGAGGTGGGGTGTTTGTGCTTGGGTCTGGGGCGAAGGGGGAGCTGGGGCTTGGGGAAGGGGTGGTGCGAGCTATTGAGCCTGTGGTAATTAAGGATTTCCCACCGTCTGGGACAGAAGTTGTGTGCGTTGCGAGTGGGATGGGACATACGGTTGTTGTGTTGTCGGATGGCTCGGTGTATGGATGGGGTGCGGCGAGGAAGAGTCAGCTGGGGGAGGCGGCGAAGTGGCAGAAGGTTGTTTGGGAGCCGGTTAAGGTTGAAGGGGTGCCGTTTCGGGCAACGGGTGCTGTTTGTGGGCGCGAGTTTACGGTTGTTACGGGAGATAGGAGTAAGGGGGAGTTTGTGATATTGGGGTCCGCGGATAATAGGTGGAATGTTTTGTCTGATGCTCCCCTTGCCTTGGGGGCGTATCGTGGTATCTGGGCTAGTTGGCATGGTGTTTATGTACAACGAGATGGGGATGTTTTGGCTTGGGGGCGCAATGATCGTGGTCAGCTTCCACCGGTGGATTTGCCGGTAGCGAGGGAGCTGGCGGTGGGAAGCGAGCATGCTCTTGCTTTGCTTGGCGGTGGGATAGTTGTGGCATTTGGCTGGGGCGAGCATGGGAATTGTGGGCCTGTTGCGGATGAACAGGGGAATGTGAAGGGGAGGTATGGTTTGATTCCTCTTCCTACAGAAGGAGAGTTCCATGTTGTTGGTGTTTGGGCGGGTTGCGCGACTAGCTGGGTTGTCATGTCGTGACCTGCGGATGGTCTCGCAGGAAGAGGAGGTGAATCCGTTTACTCCATTTCGGGTCCTGAGTGACGGGCCATGGCTGGTGACCTTCATCCGATCAATATGTCCTTGGAGCAAGAACTCAATCCCCTCAGTCGAAAAGACCAAGACCCTGAACCTACGGAATGTCAACCTGGTTGTTGTGGCGGAGCGGATTCCTCTTACCTGTGATATACGTTGCGTCGGGGGTAAACCCATATCTTCCTCATGACTTGTGTCTTGTTGAGGCATGCTGGGCTCATTATCTCGCAAGCGGGGGGCGAGACCCTCGTCGAATGTCTGCTGACTTTGATCAGTAATGAGCCTGGGCAGATCCGTTCTACCTGCCATACCTGATCGCCAGTTGCATCCCATCCAAGTCTGTCCTCGGCTTCTTCCTCTTCGTCGTTCGGTACATCCCATTGCCTATCATCATCTGCTGGTACGAACAGGCTGTCGAACTGGATGGATGCAGCGGGCGGCCGCTGGCTTTCGGTGTTCGTCCCTGTGCCACTAACAGAAGCTCCCGGAGTCCCGGTGAGCGGACGAATAGATCGCGCGCGGGGCGGAGGCATATGGCTCGTATTAGAAGTAACGTTCGCTCGGCCGACATTAGCCGGAGCAGGCGTCTGCCTTGCTGATAATTCTGGTGCATGAGATGAATCTGGTATATCGCTCTCGGAGTCCCCTGTTGTCATCAGAGTGAATTCAGTCTTCACGCCCCCAAAATCGTATGCAAGCTGCAAGGGCCGAGTTGGGCGTGTGTATCGAGCTGTGATTGTTGAATGTGCGGACTCGGCATGTGCTATTACCGCCTTGAAGTCTTTCAAGGTGATAGCAATGTGGAGATTGTCTTCTGCTAAGAAATATTCAAAGTCCTTTTTGTCAATAGCCACTGATGTATGTACCGGCTTCTTGAGGATTTCTGAGGGGCGTTAATCAGTGCATTACTACAATGGCTAATGGATGTATCAGACCTTTTCCATCGGTAATCTTCGTAGTGAAGCTAGTGAAAACAGCCTTGCCGTTATCAGAGTAAATATCCAACTGCTCTGCAGAGGGGCTGAAATGATCCGTTATCTCTCTTAGAAATTTAGGTTCTATGCTCCACTGATTTGTCGTTTTCGTTCTGTCAAAGACAGCATGGTTAACCGTAGTTGGTTCATAAGTGAGCTTATAGGACTTGATGACTCCTAGGATGATAGTCAGAGTAAACCCATAGAAAGATTACTTAGTCGCTGATGATGTTATTTGATTCCTTACCAAGTCCACAAATCATCTTAATGGCGAGTCTGCATTCAGTTTGGTCCGGATGCTCATGCAACTCAACTTCGCAACGTTCAACTGCCGTGTCCTTGTCTCTGGTTCTCCCCTTGAAGACCGAGAGCAGTGTCTTAAGAAAGTTAGTGCCAAGAACATCACTTAGTGCAATCCTTGGAAGTGCTCTCACTTTAATGTACAGTTGAAAGCAGAATCTATCGGGACGGGCAGTCCTAGATGCTCTACTGCCCCGTGGCAGATCAAAAGAGTAGGACTCAAAGAAGGTGTCCGCCTCAAAAACAAAGGCGGAATATGCCGTTTTGGTAGAGTTGAGCACGCTCAGACGAAGCTGGGCTTTCCAGTCAGTTCAGATATTCTTTAAAGATACATAATTATAACAATTTCAGGGCACTTACCAAGTCGAACTCGGCCTCAATGGCTACAGTCTCATGGAACTTGGCAAGGCACGTCAGTGCATCGTGCAGCTGGTACAGCGCCTCGGGGGCGAGGGAAAATGATAAGGCGACCATGTCTCTTCAGTGGCAAAATTTTGTTTGCATTTACTAGTTTCTATACCAATCACTGGTATTATAAGAACTAGTAGTAAAAGACCAGGAGTGCTGGACTCGGATCAGTTGCATGAAATCCAAACACAAACGCGAGCTTACATAAGCCGCATTCCGTTGAAGCTCTTCTAACTATTGAATGTAGTGAGCCACGTCGAGCTTATCATCGCCACTGGATGATCTCTTCATGTCAAGATGGCCTTCCCGTTAGTTGGCGATGTTCTCTATATCATTCTTAACATCCTCGCGGACCAGCGCGACTACAACAGCTTGTATCAATGTGCCTTAACAGCCCGATGCTTCACGGAGCCCGCCTTACAGGTTCTATATAGGTAAGGTTTTGTCGCTATACATGCTATGCATCATCCGCTAATATCTAATACCAGGCAGCGTAATTCTTCGACTCTCGGACACCATCACTTTCTATCCCGAAGGACGTCTATCACGTTAGCCGCTCTACGGGATGTGAAGATTTACTCGATTCGCAAATGGGCTAAGATGTGGCGCTCCATAGTGCTGTCTGCCTTGGAGTATACGTATGTGCCTTATTATACTTATATTCATTATCTGGACCTTGAAGGCCTGCAGCACCTTCTTCGTGAGCTATACAATGAAGATGAAAAGGAGTAGGTCAGCTCTGTCACTAGATGACGTTTGTCCCACTGACGATGTATAGAGCATTCTTTACCCCGGAGATTGATGATTACTTGTCTCATGAGTATGAGATGAAAGGGAACAGACGGCTTCGTTCCTCTTCCAAGTCATTTGATAAAGAATTTGTTCTGTTGACAGTCGGCTCGGGTCAGTTTAATCTTGCCTTGGCAAACCTGCGTTATTCACCCTCTAGCTCTATGGTACTTCTGTGTGCCGCATTGAGCTAATAATAGCAAAGCAATCATACAAAGATCAACGTCGATAAGGGGAATGTCCTGCAATGGTAGGTCATATCATGACAACCCAGCACAGTAGAAGGTATCTGACAGGATATCCAGAGCAATCCTCCGTGCTAGCTGAGTTCCTTCAACAGTTACCCTCTCTGCAAACATTGAGAATCTGGTCCGGCGCTTCTCTTATGGATCATGTGGGAGGTAAGACTCGCAGCAACTGCCCCGACCTCAAAAAAGTCACAATACGATCATGGTATGGTCCTGTACGATGCCTCTTGCCCAGTACTACTTACGAGCATCCACTACTAGGTATGCAGAACCGCCTAATAATGCAGATGCGGACTCGGAAAAGTTTCTAAACGAGCTGCGGCCTAACACTCTGGAGTGTTATGAAATGCTTGGCTGTTTCCAACTAGGACCCCGCTCGATCAGGGCCCTGAGCTCACATTGGGACTCACTAACCGAACTCAAGATGGACAGTCTGAGTATCACGGCAGTCGCTGAGCTACTCTCACTAACCGCACCACCAGCATTGAAAGTCTTAGTATTGACAGACTCAGTTGGGATCTACGATGAAGCGTTTTCCCAGTCTATAGACGAAGTGGCCAATTGGATACGCCGCTGTAAAACCCTACAGCAGCTGGAACTTAGACGCTTCACGAAGGACGACGCACTTTTACTCGCAAAAGTCCTCCCTGAGGAGAGTCTCCGTCTCTCGAGCGTCTCATTAAAAGACTACTGGATACACGAGGCAAGTCTCTTCCATGAGGCCCTCCACCAGCAGCCATCTCTACAATACCTGCACCTGAGCGGCAAAGGAAGCAACGGACCCGAGCACAACGACTCCCTCTTCCAGGCCCTCAGCCAACTAACCAATCTCCGCGAACTAAAGCTCGAAGATATATCGAGCGGTTTCACCACCGACGATGTAATGGCACTAACACCCCATTTGCCCCATCTTGAACGGCTCTGGATCGACGGCCAATACTTCTGCGACGACATATGGAACGCATTCCTCTGTCTTCCCAAGCTCAAAAACCTCGTCATCCTCGGCCGCAGTGCATTCAAAGGCAAGGGCATTCTTGACTTCATCGACCAGCTGGGACCGGGGAACAGAGGCTTCCACTTGGCCGTCTTAAAATCGACGAACGACACGAATATTAACGATATAACAGAGCATTTTGTTCGCGATGCTCTGATATCTAAAGTCGATGGATACTTCGACTTTGACTGGGCAGAAGGTGGGTACCTCCCCCCTCCCCTCCAATTCCTTTGTCTCTGCAATGCTGGAGCTTGATCCTGATCCACTGACGATCTCTTCCAAAAGAGGACTACGAGACGGAATCCGAGACGGATTTCGATGACGACATGTCGGAATGAGATGATCTATGACAAGAAAGGCAGTTATACGCAGTAGTACTCAGGAAGAAGAGCTTATTGCTACCATTTATTTTCTATTACGTCAACAATTACTATAGTAGCACCCGTGGAGATCGTACGATTCTAGAAAATGAGAGAAATGCCACTTAATCCGAAATGGTCACCGTTGGGCCTGGAGACTCCACATTTCTATGGGGTTGGAAGCTGTACCCCATAGCACTATTGTATTTTAGCGATTCCATGGCACTTGGCGCAGCAGGCCAGTTTGTTTAGCTCTGGGATGGTTTGTTGGGGGGGTTGATCGTACGTCGTACAAGCAGGTTTTGGTTCTATGACCCACTGTGTAAATAAGGTGGCTGGGAGTGGGTGTCATTGTGTGTGTGTTGGAGATTGATGGAGATATTGTAGTACTTGGTAGGGCCGGTGGAGTTTTATGGAATGGGAATGAACTAACTAACTAGTCATACTTTTTATGTTAATAATCTATGTTAGAGAAAATCATTAATAATAATAATGGAAAGACTTTATTCATAGTTATTGAAAACCGTTGTCTTAGCTCAACAATTAGAGAACAGGGCCAGCTAGATGTAAACCCTCAAGTAACTACAGCTAAATCCAATAATCTATATCAAAAGCCATCAGAACCCCCGTAACCAGTACTGAAGAGCTACAATGTTGGAAAAAGATGGCTCCCATGGTCAGCCTTTGTATCCGCTTGCACATGGACTGACTTGTGTATTGCCATGGTGTTGTTCGAGATTAAAAGAATTGTTGTATAAAATTGCCTGAGGCTATAGTATTGATTGTCGGTCCTGGATATAGATCTAAACATTTAGGGTGATACATTCCTCGAAGAGACAGTTACTTATCCGACATCTGCCATGAAACAAGAGACTGCTGATAGATTGGCTATTGTAGGCCGTGACCTTGGGGTATCCACCACCATCGTCCACCAGTTGCGTGACAGCAAACACGTCTCGGCCTACTATCCTCTGTTGATTGATGACTTTGACAACACTCAAGGTCTGGTAAACTGGGAAAGCCCCTTCTTCTGTTGGCTGCAGATCCTGCAGCGCTTGTAGCCAGTTTTGGATCTCCAACCCGACAGAAAGACTTTGGCATCGAAGAATCCCCGCCAGTAGTAAGCCCGAGAACCCGATTGTATAACTGTTTCTGGTGATAGAAGTTCGCATCTCTGTACCTTGCGCAATCTGTAATAAGGTCTGCGCCCAAACCTCCGTTTGGTAGCACTCATCTTCGGAACCTGAAGTGGTTTGACTGCGTAGTTCTTGCAAGAGACCTGTACACTGCATTATACGCGCTACTACATAGTAGGCGTAGTTGAGCGCTGCGTCGTGAGATAGGAAATGGATTGTCGTGCTGCTCGTGTCATTGAGTCCGTAAATGGGTTGCTCAGAAGGTGGAAGATGCAACAGCCACTCGTCTAACTTCCTAGCCTGGTGACACAGAAGGGAAGCGCACTCAGCGTAGCCCTGGTAGTTTTCATGTTTGACCTTTTCTTCAGACCCCATATTCCTGAAATGCTGGAGCACGGCCTTAAAGTTCAGTCGATGTGATTCACACATGATGCTTAGTACCTTGACACGTCGTTCGTGGAGTGTACGGGGTACTTCTTTCAGTGAGATGGGTAAGGGGATCGACGGTAGCTGCTGATGTATATCCAACGAGCTGAAATAGGCACGAGCCCACCACACAACGTACCGAGTCTGCATCCATGAATTGAGAAGGGGCTTGATGGCCACGTCTCCGGCTCCTTCACGCCACCCAACTAGAAAATTCATCATCCCTTGCACGTGGCAATAAAAGCCTTGGAAATTGCCCATTGCCGATTCCAAGTGAGCGAATAGAACAAGGACAATGAATACAACTGTGGCATTTTGACGAAAGTCGGATGCTTTCATGGTGGCTAGTTTCCTGATCGCCGACGAGTAGTACAAATGACTTCTTGTTTGATGGATGAGACTGGGACTCAACGGTCCCATCAGTCCGGCGGAAGATGTTTTGCGTTCACTATAGAGACGGCTGATGTTGCAGGAGGACAGAGCCAGGATAGCATCGTTGAGGATAGGATAATTGGCGGTCAACAGAGTGACAGAGTGGAACATTGGGTGTAAGGCCGGTAAGCAGCAATCCTCCCAATACGTGGAATAGAAGACATCTCTCTCTGTCAACTGCAATGATTTGGTAATACCAGTGATTCCTATCTGGGGGGCACCTTGATTGGCTTGGATAGCAAGCCTCTCGTTCCTAGCTAACCATTGCTTCCTCTCTGTGGACGGAGGGTCATACGACGATGATAGTCTGTTTGAATCCTGCACCGTCATGATCTGAAATTTGAGCACAGGTTGGGCATATTCACAGCGCTTGTCCAGTCTCGCGCAGGTTCCGCATGTTGGCTTCTGCTCGTCACACTTTACGCAATGTTAGCGCCATGATAATCGCGATTCTATGCAGCACTTCAACCTTTGTTCTTCGATTGCGACAGCTCTTACAGCCATTGCGCGAACGTATGATGTTTGTCTTTCGTGGTCTAGGCGGCGCAGGTTTGTACATGTGGCATAATACTTGTGGTGGTTTTATCTTCTGATGCTGTCGGAACCCATGAGTCAGTGGCAACCTTATCGCAGCAGGGCTTCAGACCTTCTGCAGGGCCTCAGGCTGACAAGGCAAAGGTCTGTATTAGGCTTAGTTCTACATTATGTAAATTTATAGACCAATCAGGGGCAGGCCTTCTTTTCTTTTCTTTGGTGATCACAAATCTGCTGTTTTCAACTCTAGATTTCTTATTTTGAAACAGATTTTATTACTGTATTATTAGTTATATCTAAAAGTATAGAGCATCGCTGCTTCGGAAGAGTTAAGCCGCGTTGCCGTTCATGGCCCTCACTTAAAAGGATCGACTCCAGGTCATATTGTTGATCTTTGCTTGTCACAAAGAATAGCTCCTGACGGAGAATGCTGATCTACCGGTTCCTAAGTGGTAATTAAGAGTTTGGCCTCAGCTTTGCGGCCCTAGGGCCTAGGCAATGAAGGGTGTATGGAGAGCTTAAAGGCCTCGTTTGATCGTTTGGTAGAGAGGTCGGGCGCCTCCCTCAATAGCAGATCCCTCAGCTAGCACGTTTCCCGTCTAAAGCCCTGGAAAAGATATGATATTCCCCCTTGTCTTCAATAGCTGGTGTTAGTAGCGTACTGGGAGGCTGGAAATCTTTGGTGTTCCAGCCCCGAAAGCGGGTTTGAGACTTTAGTATGGAAAGTCCTAAGCCTTCTTCCTCCGCTTCCACATTATTAAATTGCGCTTCACCTTTAAGCTTTAGTTCGTTAACTGCATGGCTCTGGCCCCTGTGGTTTGGCGGCGGTGAAAACATGTTGGGAATATGGCCATCAAAGCCAAACAAGTGGCGTTCTGTCTGAGCTGGGGCTATATCAGGTTCTTGAGGCACTCTAAAAGGATTCTGGGGTCTGAAAGACGGAGTGATTTCGGGAGAGGTCTCTGCGGTGTCGTCCTGACTGACGTCTTGGTTAGTGCCAGTGGTATTGACGTCAAGCATTGCGAGCCAGCTTTTTGCAATTTCTGGACCTCTTAGTTCACCTGCGACTTGCTCGACAGATGACACTGTTAGCTGCACCTTTCCGTCATGGGGTACGTTCTTTGGCTGCTCGAAGTCTAAGTCTGGGAGGCCTTGCGAGCTTGCATCACTAGACCCAGTTCCAGGTGCATTTGATGAAGAGTCAGAGCAGGAGTTTTCAATGTTGAAGTATGGGTACTTGTTGAAGTAGTTTCCATCATCATCGTCGTCACAGTCTCCATCCTCCAATATGTCACTAGCCCCCCAAGGAATTGACCTTAGCGAGAAGGAGTGCACGTGCGCAGCAGAATGATCAAGCACCAGATCATGATCATCATTTGCAAACCCACACAAGGGGCAATGCGTTAACTCCCAGGGAACCTTTCGCCGCCACGCTGTGAGTAGCATTGGTATCCTGTGCGGCTTAATGCCTCTGCCATGTTGATCTTCGAGGTGCATCCTGAAAGCGGACGGGTCTCTGAATATGGTATGAATGTCTTTTTGTTTACATGAATGGCAAATCCATTGGGAAGTACTGTCGTGCTCTTTCTCCATGTGGCTGGTCCATGCTTCTCGCGTCATATAGAAAGCCTCGGGTCGAGGGCAGTCGGGCAGGATGCACGTATAGGGTAGAATGTCGGCCATCAGATGCTTCCTTCCATCAGATCAGTTTTGCCATCTTCTTATGCGCAGATGACTTACTTCCACTTATTGCCACGGCTTATTAATACCGGAATGGATTGGCAGCAGCAGGGGCAAGTGAACACCGTTTGGGCATCTGAGATTGGAGGCGGTCTGGGATAGCGTATCTGAGAACTAGTGATGGATATAACTGTTGTAGGAGTTTTGACTTCTTGTTTCTGGGTGAGTTCTAACGGGGTGTCTACTGCTGTTGCGGTTGTTGTACTTTGCGCTGGCTCGTCATTCCCAGGATCTGGGGCCGTCATCTTGGGAGCCCTGATGGTCAGAGAAACATGGGAACGTGGTCCTTGATTCTCCTGTCCAGAAATTTGGAGTGGCGGTACACAATCTCCTATATGTGAACCAAGGCCCAATTTTCGAGCATGCTTTTGCGCATAAAGAAAGCGGCCCCGCCTCCGTAGGTTAGCATCAATCAGACGTAACTGAATAGGATCCAGGGCCGCTTTATTCATCCGGTCTTCCCTGAGCATCTTCATGCTTGAGTCGGAGCTGCCATACTCGTCTGGACGTAACAAAATAATAGCCATGAGATGGAGACGCAGGGCGAGAATCTGCGGATGACTAGGGTTGAAGGAACTATCTGCCTTTTGAAGCCTAGACTGGGTTCCGGCTTTTCGTATTGCGACAGTAAGCCTAACTAACTGGTTCAGGTTCCCTTCAACCTCCTTCATCCGGTCCCTTTGGTTGTGGGGGGGATTCTCACAACGACTGGGAGTGGTAGTCGCGACCTGAGAAGCTGTAGGCAGAATTAGCAGGGGCAAACACTCGAGAACGAAAACGATCATACGCGTAGAATCGGCAATACAATCTTCAACGAGCGCTTTGAGGATCAAGAGAAGGTTGGTGACGATCCTCAGCGCCTGGGGTTTGGCCCGCAGTCGATAATCGAGCGAGGCTTTACCTGTCGCCGAGGCGCCAGCACCGGCCGCCCAGAGATTGAAGTCCGCCATTCGGTTCTCTGCCCATTCGCCTTCCATGAGTCGAGGTGCCCTGGTGGCCGCGCTGAATGTCTGGCGACAAGCGATTGTGGCATGGGATATACTGGTGCTGGCGCCGGTCATGGTTCCCGCCGTCGTGGCCGAAGCATACTCTGACATTGTCAAGTTGCTTACCCCCCTCCGTCTTGTCCGAATCACCCCTCCACCACAGTTGTTTAGCCTGGGTGGTGTTTCTTCTTATGTAAGCGCGCTAATGAGCTGCATGGATGCATCGTTGCGAACCCCTCCGCAGACGAGGCTGAACCATCAATGCGCGCACCATCTCACCTTCTTCAGGAGTGGCAACATCCATAGAAGGATGGGGGACATTATTGAATCCTGCTGGGACGCGTTCCCCTGGATAAGTGACCAAGCGACAACTCTTGGTCTCACAAAACGAGATAACCGGTTTGGCCAGCTTGGTGGTGAGCTGTTCATATTCACACAGCACCTCGCATTTTCTGGTCAGACAATCATCGACTCCAAGTTGTTGAAAATTGCAGAGATTGTGAATAGAGCCTGTAGTGTACGTGCCTATACATACGATCTGAACTGTCTCCGAAGGCGATCTCATAGCTGAGAGCTGGTGCGCGCGACTTGTAGGTCTCGACGCCGAAAACGGTTGACGGCGCGGGCCTCTCGCTTCATGCCCTTCAGCGCATACTGCAATGCAAACACTCGAATACGCTCACCGAGAAGTATCTTATTCATGATATCCACAATGCTCTTTCGCACTTTGTCTTGAAGAACCCCGAGTTTCCAGTGCTCCTCCGGCTCTTGCAGGATTACACTTGCGCGGACCAACCTGGAGAGTTGGCCACTATCCTGGCGGATAACGAAGCAAACTCTGGTGAAGACGAAACTGGATATCCGGCTCTGATCAACAATACCCTGTACGGCCAGCTTCGGCTGCACTCGAAGTGCTCATGCTTTGTCCAACATCTTCACCATGTGCGACTTCGCCTGAGCCCCGATAAATGTGGCTCGGGACAGGAAAAAATAATGTTTAATATCATGCTCAAGGCTAGTTCAGATCATAACCGCAATACTACTCCTCAAGGCTCAAGGCGGCAGGGGAACGCGCGGTGGAAAGAGGTTGCAGTATCAGTTGCAAGGTAAGACCTGACCATTCTGGTTGGCGACAATGAAATTAACAGTAGGTTTCTTGTTCCCACCGCAAACCAGGCCAGTGAGCAAGAGACGAGTTGCGTTCGAAGACCAAAATACCGGTGTATCTCATAAACTGCCTAGCCACTCGCCATCCCTGGGCTCCCTGCGAAACATCAAACTGGGCGAATTCTGCAGGATGATTGATGCGCAAGCGGACAGTCGCATTTGCTTACAGGTTTGGAACAATTCGATGAAGATTGATGAGATTGTCAGTGAGCGCACACTGCGAAAGACCTTTCCAACTAAGAGCGTGCCAATGGTGGACTGGCTGGAGGGACCAGTACACCTTTCAAAGAGGGTGAAAGTCACATTGGCCTATACCATCGCGAGGTCTGTGTGGCAATATTACAGTTCGTCATGGATGGCAACGCCCTGGACCCTGGAAAACATCCACCTAATCAAGGAATTAGCTATCGAACCCAGTCATGTCCGCCCACATCCTTATTTCATGGCTGAGCTCAGTAAACACGCAGACCAGATACGAGATTTCTGTACCGCAGACGACCTCTTGCATATGTATCCGAACGTCCTTGCACTGGCAATCATACTCCTTCAGATAGCAACCCAGCACCCGTTTAGGTCACAAAGTTTAGATTGCCCCTGGAGCGCGACCATGATAAATGACTACTATGAATGGGCGTGGACAACGGCAAACCAGTGTGCACTCAAACTCAATGTGGGGGAGATCTATGAAAGAGTTGTGAACAACTGCCTTGATCCTGACTTGTTTCAGGATGCCCCCCTTGACACGGCAATCCCTGAATCGAACTTGGACACCCGACTATCAATAATCTATGATAAAATTGTGAAACCACTACGTGATCTATACCATGCATATCGGGACGACTGGGAGATTGAGGGCGATGTAGAGCAAACAGAATCCACTCAAACCCCTCATGAACACCACTCCATGTTCTCAGTCCTGGTCGACCTCAACCAGTTCACAGTTGCCATATTCTGTGCACTGCCCTTGGAAGCAGATGCTATCCGTGAGCTTCTCCAAGAGGTCTGGCCTGAGGATAACATCAAGTCTAGCAAGGCCCCAGCCGATAGCAATGAATATACACTTGGGAAAATCATGTCACATAACGTTGTTCTAGTTCACATGCCGGGGATGGGAAAAGGTGCTGCATCCCAGGCGGTTTCTAATCTCCGGTCCACCTTTCCTAGCATCGAGCTCGCTCTGGTTGTTGGCGTTTGCGGTGGTGTTCCTACTCGGGGGAACGAAGAACTGATTCTGGGCGATGTTGTGATTAGTGAAGGTATCGTGCAGTATGACTTAGGCAGCCAGTACCCGGATGTCTTTACGAGCAAGCCAGGCGCGCAAGCCATGAATCTACCTCCTCAGAGGATTCGGGCAAAACTCGCCAAACTGAAAGGCTTACGTGCTCGAGAGCGCCTTGAAGCGAGACTCCTCACCCAGTTTCAAATCATACATGGAAAGCTAGGGAGTCGAAGAGCTGGCTATCCAGGAGTCGAGAAAGATTGTCTTTACCAGCCCGAGTACCGTCACAAGCACCACGGCTCGGCCCGCTGCACGGTATGCAGTGCCTATCGAGTTAGCACAGACCCAGTGTGCAATGAAACACGGGCGATGTCATGCCAGGAGCTAGGATGCCGCAGTAAATTCCTCGTCCATAGAACGCGACTCCAAGCCTCGAGCACTTCTCCCCCAAAACCCAAGATCCACTTTGGATTGGTCGGATCTGGAGACACTGTCATGAAGTCCGGAGAGCATCGCAATACAACTGCCGCCATGCATAATCTTGTTGCTTTCGAGATGGAGGCTTCAGGGATCTGGGACTGTTTACCCTGTCTGGTTATCAAGGGCGTTTGTGACTATGCGGATAGTCACAAAAATAAATATTTCCAGAACTATGCTGCTACTACAGCGGCAGCTTGCCTAGGCGCATTCTTGCAGGAATGGCCATGATCCCTTGAACGGCTCCAGGGAACATAGTATTATCTATATGTGTGCTGGAGCTTCAGACACATGTAGTTTGTCGATTGACCCCGAACAAAACGCCCATGCGTTTACTCTGTAAGATTTCCCGGGAGTGGGTAATCTGCAGACAACTTCAGGGTTTGTTGTTTGATATCGGACATTTCCTAGCAGTCATCCCTGATGGCCTTTGTTTTTCAAGAGGATCATCCAGCTTAGGTACCTACACACGCCACGGGAGAAGCAACATGCCGACGTCTACGGTATCCTGGCTAGTGGCGATATGTTACAGTTCGTCTAACTGAGGAACAATGGGGTGCTATTACTGTCACGGAACAGGGTAGATTCAGAGGAGCAGTTTTATGAAGTGGACACTCACAACAACAGTTCTAATGAGCTCAAGGTGCCTGGAGCTATCGGAATCTGAAAACGGTTTCTGTGCTTGTATCGGATCCTGACTTGCGGTCCCTTCTCGCGTTACCACAAGCCACTGAATAGCTTTTGCTGCATCTCTTACTATTCAAGGTAGGCAGGATTCAATAATCCGTCTTTCGGTATCTCGGACTCCATCATGCGCTATTTATACCTATGGGAATGGTGGGCAGTGCCTACTTCTGGGCAAGAAAACGGTCTATTTACTTTCGAAACGTAGGCTGTTATTGACCAATTTACATTGGTGCGGTAAAAGCCATGACATTCGGTAGATCAACAATATAGCCCACTACGCTGTGATGAACTGGCCAGGTCTAATTTAATATGGGCCAAAAACAATGCCTCTGCAACGGTAACCAAACAAGCACAAATGGTCAACAAATAAATAGAGCTAAAAGACGCTAGGCTCTCGACGGATCAAAAACGTTTCTCATCCACTCTGTTTAACCTTCTCATCAGCCTGCTTTTCGACCTCGGTACTGACCTCGTCCTCCATACCATACCAATGTTCACTAAGGCTCTCCACGGTATTAGCCACAGCAGCAACGAGAGCAAACGGTTTATTCCTCAGCCAACTGCGTATCATACAGCGTTTCCTTGCATGAATTTGTGACAGTATACATGGCAGAGTTGTGGAATCCCGCAATGACACTCCTCTCGACATCAAAAGGCCAGTCAGTAAACCTACAGATGAAGAGATGTTTCATGCAAAGCAATTTCAATTTACCCCCGTAGGCTGCACGCGTCACCATTGCTGGGCCTAACGTTCAACAGTTAGAGCGGGTTAAATCATTCAGATTCAGAGACTCACTAATGCGTCCCACGCCGTGGAAGATATAAATTGGGGAAAGCTCTTGTATGAGCTCAAGAAGGGGGGGGAGGATCCCTCGGTGGAGGAGACGGAAAAGTATTGAACCATCTGTTGATGTGATAGGAACGAAGGAGTTCCGTTTAGATAAGTAATTTAGATAGTGTAGTATAATCTATTTAAATAATCTTGATAATTTAGGTGATGTGATAAAAGATTATGTGATTCTTTCACGACGCAAGTATTCTGCTAGTTTCTTGAGCTGGCAGTCTCTAGTAATTTATCCCACAGCCCCAAAGCTAATCCTGATTAGGAAGGCCTCTAGAATGGCCACCACTCGATTCGGCTTCCAACAGAGAAGCAAGAGTCTTCGTACGGTAGATGAATAAATGAAGAGGTGATTGTTTAATATGGACATTCTATGCTGATAGTGAGTATGGACAGAGGAATCGGAGGCAACCTAACCATGCTAGTTGTGCCCTCATTCAACAAGACACTTTAGACTTGTCCATCCAAGTCCGTTGAAATGACTAACTTCGTATAGAAAACTATCCTTCCTTCGCAGCTTTCAGCTTCTCCTTCTTCATATCATGCAGCTCCCCTCGCTCCCTGACCAACGCTGAGATGGCCTCTCCAGTTTCCCCTCCCAAGTTTGCAAATCCCCTGACTACACCATCTCGATCTCCCCGTTTCATCTCCTGGCTCATCTTGAACTTGCCCTCAAGCCTGCCAATCTCAATCTTGATCCCCACAACATTCCGCTGCATCAACTCAATGTACCGCTCCGGAGCATCAGCAACCTTCCACGGCTGCGGCCTATCCCCACCCGTAAACCCCATAATCGTTCTCTCACATTGCTCCGACAGGTCATGCATCTGTTTCGCCAGGAAGGACCCTGCCTCAGGAGTCTTGGAATCGTAGTAGAGCGACAACTTCCCATAGGCCTGAACTGCGCAGTAGTTCCAGGTGGGCACAACTTTGCCGGTGTCCGGCTTGGTCTCGGTGTAGTATTTGGGAGTCACGTAGTGATCATGTTGTCCGTTGAAGACTACTAGGACATCCTGGTCAAGGGAGAGAACCCCCGGTGGCTTGCCGTCGACTGCCTCGATCATGGCCTTCGCTTGGGGATTCTGCTTCGCGATGTGGGCACGAAGTTGGGGGGTGGTTGAAATGTTATCCCCTGTGCTGGGGAAGTCAAGCACAAATGGGACATGAGTGCATTGGAGGAAGTCCTGGGCGGAGGAGTTGATGCCTGTGATGAGGATTCCTAGGGGGTTCTCTTGGATGAATTTGAGGAGAACGTCCGTGTCGGATTCGGCGTGTACACTTGGAAGGAACATGGTTAGATCTCGAGGGGATATATTGGAGGAGGTCTGAGAAAGAAACGATGTTCGAGATTGAACTGGGTATGTATACCCTTGACGGGGACTGGAGTCTGGTCACTGTTTCTCAGTCCGTTCCTGCGTTGGCCATAGTCAGGGCCCAGAGCGGCGGATCGAGTCATAGAAGCGGGTCTGAAATCTCTCGCTAGTGAGTCAACACATGCAATTGATGATTCCTTTGTCGATGGTTGGCCAGATATGAGAAGAATACGATTGGTAAGAAGAGACGTTTTTTCACGCTGATGATAGAGATTTTGATTCCTGATTGCTCAGGTATACTTGGGCTATCCTCTCATTGGCCCATCGTTCTTGCTCACCCGATTCGGTAAATTGCGGGACTCCTTCCAACGCATGATTGGTATAGTTGAGACCCACTTTGGTATTTGGTCACTCAATCTGGATTAGCGTGATATATCGCCCTATCCACTTGGTACTATGTGGATAGGGTCACTATTTGAATCATCTTCCTTGGGGGTCCATTACCATAAGTCTTGACTAAAAGCTCCAGGGCCAACAGTGCCTGAAGGACATTCTCTGCCCCTGGTAGACCGATCTTACCATAAACGGTGTGCAATTGCGATGCCCCAATAGCATGAACGATCTGCCTTTATTCCGTCCCTATGTAGAATCGAATCGAATAGAAGGCCAGTTAAGCAACATGAGAGAATAGAGAATGATCTATATAAGTATGCATAAGCACCATCTGAGTACTCCGACAATACAATCAGCCCGATACGTATCTCCCTCCCATTATACCCAATCCATTTATCCAAGAATCATCCAGCACAATGAGCAGCCCAGAACCACTGCGGATCGCCGTCCTCGTCAACACGCCCCCTAATAATGACTTTTGGAATGATGTCAGGGACTCATATCGTGCTGCCTTTGAAACCGCTGCACCCGACTCCCAAATCGACATGTACGACCCTGTCTTCCAGGGCAGCTTCCCTAATCCCCAAGAATACGACCTGATCGTCCTGAGCGGAGGCAAAGCGGATGCCTCGTCTTCTGAGCCCTGGGTCCTGGGTGTGTTAGAATTCCTGCGTAAAACAGCGCAAGAGTCACCTAAGACCAAGATTCTTGGGATCTGCTGGGGCCACCAGGCTATTTCGAGGGCATTTGGTGGAGAGGTGCGAGCTGTGCCTACGGGACCAATCGTAAGTACATTTATCTGGTTACTGACGCCCCGTAAGCTCATACTAGATTCCAGGCTGGCGTTGAAGACGTAAAGTTGACAGAAGCCGGGAAGAAATTCTTCGCTTGTGCCGCAGGCGTTCACTCTTATGTGCGTTTTGCCGTTGATTTCCCCTTCCCTCGAGTTTCCTGTTAATGAACCCCCCCCAAGAAATTGCCAGAGTTCCATGTACGAGAGGTGGAAAAGCCCGGATTGGGCTTTGTTCACTTAGCTGAGAACCATGAAATGTTCGTGAATCAAGAGAATACGGTCTTGTCGTTCCAATCACATCCGGAGGTCCCGGCCACACTCGCCAAGAAACTGTTGTTGGAAGAGGACGATGTTTACAATGGTAACCTCTCTCCGGAGGAACTAGAGGATCATCTGAAAAAGCTCGATCAGCCAACGGATGGCGTCAAGGTGCTGAGACGGGTCATTGAGTGGGTGAGGGAGTGAGGCACCGGTGCAATGTCTGGAGATAGAATCACGGCTCGGCTGTTCAGGAAGATATGTCTCAAAATATTATCACGGGTTCAGTTGTCGAGAGATGTACAAAAGCGAGTGTCTCTTGTACAAAAGGGGTCACTTGATATCGGGACGTATATGACAATCAATACATCGCATCAACAAGCGGGGCTTTCCAATCGGAGATAGATTGAAAGCTAAAAACGGCCAATTAGTGAATCCTGACACATAGATTGCATATTTTCATACATGTATATATAGAATGCGAGACCTCATTTCAGGCTTCCAGACGATCAGGCGCCCGTCTTTATTTGACGATCGAAGTCTAGAACTCGAGGCGTGCCACGTAAACTGTGGAGATAACCTATTCGGCTCCAATAATGCAATTCCCAAGCCATATTTATAGAAAAATGTCTCTCCAAGTGAGTCCCGTGGACCATGATGGACTGAAGACCGCGGAGTCGACAGCCAGCACCAAGAATGCGCTAAAGAAGACCCTGATTAACCGCCAAGTCTCTATCTCACCATGCATATCAAGCTTGCCGCGAAAGCTTGGTGTATGGCTCTCAAGAGTCTCAACATTAGACACAAGCTATTGTTCCTATGTCGAGTCACTCCACCGTAGTTATGCACACGGAAGAGGCGGAGTCAGTGAAACATGCGTCTGCGCCCGCATCCCGTACATTTTACTATTAATACGGTTGTCAGATTTTAGGGAACATGCACTGCCTGCTAGTATACAATTATAGAATTTTAACACTCCACTACGGAGGAGATTCTCCATGTAGATCTACAGTTGGACTGTCCATCCCAAAACTATTTAACCCAAGCTTGATCCCGGCGACGATCATCAGTCTTCCGTCGACGATCACAACGCAACCCCACAAACTACGGTCTACCAACACAACCCCAACCCCAACCCCCCAAAAGACCCCAACCACCTCGCAACAAAACTCACACAACCACCACCACCACCTCACAACAACAACAATAATAACTACTACTACCACTACTACTACTACTACTACTACTACTACTACTACTCACCACCACCACCACCACCACCACCACAAAACAACCCTCAAAAATGCTCTTCACCACCATCCTTGCCTCCACCATCGCTCTGGGTATGGGCGTCTCCGCAGCTCCTACACCCCCCGCCAACACCCGTATTGTCCAGCTCCGCCTCTACGGCGAATCCGGCTGCTCGGCCCTAAACCAGGGCGAGCTTGGAGTGTACGGCGACCACGTCAACCAGTGCCAGACCTTCCCCGACACCACGGCCGTCAAGTCCGTGAGCTTCGAGTTCAACTACCAGAAAAACTGTACTCGTAAGCTATCCCCCAGCCCTGCTTTTTGGTTCAATGTAATCTAACATGAATCCCCTCAGTGGCCGTTTACAATGACGTCACCTGCAACCTCAATCGCCACGACGTGAAGGAGAAGACCTGCCTTTCCGGTGACGAGGTGTACGGCAGCTATATCGTCCAGTGTCCCCTTGCCTAAGCCCAGAAGCAAGGGAGGTGGACGGACTTGCATGATTCTCTTTGTTTTTTTTTTTTACCCTTTTCTTATGTGAATGTGACTCGGAAGATGTGTGTGTGTGTTGGACTTGGAATCAGCCGGGCAGACTGGATACGATTACTATTTGATATGATTTGATGTACAAGCGATGTATAGTCTTATAACTTATATATATAATTATGATTATGATCTAATGGAATTTGCTTCGCTTTGGGGTTCTTACAGAGTACATTCATAGCACTACGTGGAAATAAAAGTGGTCTGCGTGGGTAAAGAAACCATGTTGACCGTTTGGTTGGTTTAGTCTGCGATACAGCAGACTGTATCTACAAGACGGTCATAGTAGATGTAACCATAAGGCAAAATTTTAGAGCAACGTATGTCTTCTCATTTCTTGCACAGTGTCTTGTGTGTATAGAGAATGTAGAATATGTGGCGCCTCCCATCAAACAGAATCAGCTGCGACGCCTATTGTCTATAGCTTCACAGGAATATCCATATGCGCAGCACCCTCTTCCAACGCTGCATAAAGACTCTCTTCTAGATCAATAAGAAGGCTAGTCATAGCAGCATCTCCCGGTGGCATAACTTGCGTAAACAACGTAGCTGCGATGCCCGTTTGCCGATCGATCCACTGTAGTCAATCAAACGTGATTAGCAAAGAAATCCCAAGCTCAATATGCAAAGTCTTTCGTGACTTAAACTTACCCAGTGCAAGTTCGGTAGCCCGCTCCAGTTGGCCGTACCAGCTCGCCTCCGACCAGCAATATCCTTCAATATGACTGTCCCAGCAAGAGAATGATCTGCCTGTTGGGTGTCGCCAACGTCTTTGATGCCTAACACCCGTCTCATCTGAGCTCCAAGAGGTCTCGGCATTGCTTCACGAGATGCATCACTGAGCTGTGGCTGCAGTAGAATATCGACACTTTCTCGGGTGAGCAGTGGGGATCCACCACCCAGAAGCGCAGATAGTAACTTGACAAAATCCATCGGCGTGCTGAAGAGCCCTATACCCCCAAGGTCATCCTGCGCTGGCTGTTTGAGGATGATAGGCCCCGGCTTCAGAGACTTGGCGCCCTGGCCAACGCTCACGCGATATCCCATTCCCATTTGTGGTGGAAGCGTCTCGCGGTACAGTTCTGGGTGGAAGGTTGTTGACACGGCACCAAGCTTAGACCAGATATGCGTCCGCATATAATCTTCGAGAGTAGACTTTGTCACGCATTCAATCTACGTATGATTAGTCTCTGAGCGAATGTAGATGCGGCGACGATATAAGGCGGAATACAGAGAGGCTCACCACTCGACCAGCCCAATCTAAACCAGCCCCATATCCCCAAGAGGTGTCGGGTTCAAAAAGTAGTGGGTGTTGGTAGCCAGCCTGCTGGGATGAACTGCAGGTGTATTAGTTAGAGGTGTTCTGTATTGCTTCGGGATACAGCGTTAAGGGGGACTTGCCATGCTGCCACAAAACGTGTATGCTGTTCGACCCTGGGATTTGGACCACTGTTGCAGCAGCGGCGATGAGCTGTCATACACGAAGCCAGCTGTATGGCACAGGAGACTTCTATATGGAATATGTTAGATTAAGGGGCCCAACTTAAATCCCGGAAAAGTCATGACCACTTCTTATGGTGGGTAATGCTTACCGGAGAGTTATCTTTCCTTGAACGGGCTTCAGATGTGGTTGGCTCAACTCTAGCGAGAGTCCCTTGTCTGCAGATTGGGAATATAAGATCAGCGATTGAGTGTATATAATCAATAGTTCTATGTCATGTATACACACACCGTTCCTCATATCTCTTAAAATTTGTATATCGCGGAGCTCGGGGACTATTGCCCGGACATCATCTTCAAGTGATACCATGCCTCGCTCCACAAGTTGCATTACAGCCACTGCGGTCACAAGCTTTGTCATGGAAGCAATCCAGTATAGAGAATCGGTTTGCAAAGCAGCTGCCCTTTCATCATCAAGGTCTGCTTTGCCGGCAGCACGATGGTAGATGACATCCCCTGCCAATAGCCGTCAGAATGGGCATATATGTAACGATGGGCAGACCGAAAAAAATGCAATACGCAAATCACAAATAATACGGTACCTGAACTGTCAATAGCGATGAAAACGGCGCCATGCACCGACCCAGTCAAGGGGTCGGTGAATTGGTCCAGAATCTTGTCCACCTTGTCCATTGCTTTCTGGGTGTTTGTCACAATTACGCCCACTTAGGTATTTAGATCAGAGCTTGATGATCACAAATGATAGCTCAATCTCTTTGCCTGGTGGTGGGTTTGAACTATATTGTAATCCAGGATAGCCGAGGTTGCAGTCAACTATCGCTTTTGAGTAGAGAGTAGGACCGAGGGTGTGGGGTTGATCGGGCAGACATTGAAGTCTCTCTTGTTGCACACTCTGATATCGTAATGATCATGACACCATAGAGATCCTTTTGAAGTTTTTCAGATTGTGAAGAAAGACAACTAGGCGGTATATCAGGAAGCATACATGCAGCTTGCCCGGCTTCTACGGTGCTCTGCTTCTCCGACAGGATATTACGACCGGAGTACCTGTACGAGGAACAGAATGATAACGCAAGTCAAGCGTATATTTGATAGTCATAAGCAGATAAATACATTGCATGAGACTAGACTATCTAACCTCAGCTCTTCTCAATATGCGCTAGGAGATACACAACTTTTTAAGATACGTAAGGGGCAACGAAACCAGAATTAACCCGTATCCGCATGAGTTCGAAGGAACCTGTAAACGGAGAAACGAAAGAAAACAAAAACCGCATAATAGTCTATCGTGACTTCGACGAACGCCGCCCGTAAAGAGTTACAATGGATACCGAATGCGAAGGAAAGCAAGATCTACCGATGCGACATGGGAATACAAGCTCAATGACTGAACTGGGCATTACGAGCAGTTTACCAACGGCGGTTGCCTCCGAGGGGAGCGGCATTGGAAGCAGTGTAGTTGCCGCCACGGCCACGACCACCACCACCACGGCCACCCCAGCGGCCATAGCCGCCACGGCCGCCGCCGCCGCCACCACTGTAGCGAACCATCTCGGCGAGACGGGGGTCAATCTGCTGCTTAGCCTCAGTAAGGATAGTGACCAAGTCACGAGCCTGCTTAGAGTCTGGTGCGAGATACGTTAGCATTGCCAGCCATGGGAGGAGAGCCCATCGGGGACTTACTGTCAGTGGTGAAGAAAGTGATGGCGGTACCCTTGGCACCGGCACGACCAGTTCGACCAATACGGTGAACATAGTCTTCCGAGTTGTTGGGGTAGTCATAGTTCAGAACATGAGTAATGTCGCGAACATCTTCAAAACACAAACTTATGTTAGCAAACAGAGCATTAGTCAAAATAGCAAGGTGGCCTATGAGCCCTTTATCAGTCGTGTGAGACTTGATGCATCACTCTCTCTCGGACTTTTCAAAGTAAGATCCGTTGCGGGTTAGGTCCCTGGGCTGGTCAAAATCGCGGTCTTGGAGCAACCTTGGAATGCAGCTTGAACATGTCGGAACAAGAAGAAACCCCGTCTCTCGACCAACGAGGTTCAGAGAAGAGATGGAGAATCAGAACAGAAGAAATAATACGTCTGCTACACTGCACTGTGAGTCCAAGGTCCTCCTGGCATGAGAACCAATTCAGGAGACCCGACAAAGCCTGGACGAGTCATATACGCCAACACATGTTGGAAGAGAGTTAAGCACCGTGCCATGGTCACACAACCTCAATACGGGTGAGGGTGCTTTCAAGGAAGGAAGGGAAAAAGGGGAGGGGAAGGGGGTAAATCGCAAGTTCATCATACCGATACCACGGGAAGCCACATCAGTAGCCACCATGATTGGGCTCTTGCCCGTCTTGAACTCGTTCAAGACCCAATCTCTTTCTTGTTGTTGCTTATCACCGTGAATAGCTGTTCCAAGAGTTAGCAAAGTCTTGCATTAAGGCAGATGGAAGGGAAACATACAAAGTGCTGGCCATCCGTCCTGACGAAGGAAGCGAGTGATCTCGTCGGCGATACGCTTAGTTCCAGTGAAAATAAGACACTTGTTGCCGCGGTTCTCCATAATCTTCTCAAGGTGCTTGATCATCTTATCGCGCTTCTCAAAGTCTGACACGACTTCGACGATTTGCGTGATACGGTGGTTAGCGGACAAGTCCATGGAACCGATGTTGACTTGGATGTAATCGTTGAGGAAATCAGAAGCAAGCTGGCGAACTTCCTTGGGCCATGTGGCGGACCACATGCAAGTCTGACGGTCAGGGCGAATCTGAGAGATGATCTTGCGGATCTGGGGCTCGAAACCCATGTCCAGCATGCGGTCGGCCTCGTCAAGAACAAGATAAGTGACACGGCGGAGGTTGGTGCGGCCGGCCTCGAGCATGTCAATGAGACGACCAGGAGTAGCAATGCAGACTTCGACACCACGGCTCAAGTCACGGATCTGGGGGCCCTTGGGGACACCACCGTAAACACAGGTGTTGCGAATGCGAGAGGACTTTCCGAACTTGGTGATTTCGGTCTGGATCTGGACTGCCAATTCACGGGTAGGGGCGAGGACGAGAACAATAGGGCCGTCACCAGGAGCAAGAAGGGGCTGAGCGTTGATGTGGACAATAGCAGGAAGACAGTAGGACAGAGTCTTTCCGGAACCGGTCTCGGCGATACCAACAACATCACGGCCAGAAAGAGCCATGGGCCATCCCTGGGACTGAATGGCGGTAGGGCGTTCGAAACCCTGAGCCTTAACCTCGCTCAACACGTATTGGGGGAAGCCAGCCTCATCGAAGGTCTCGACGGGACGAGGAATGTTTTTTCCTTGCACAGACATCTCAAACTTCTTACGGAAATCGTCAACATCGCGCTGAGACCGGCTGGCGACATCGGGGTGCTCCTTGTAGAAAGACTTCTCAAACTTGGGTAAAGAATCCAAGTCTAGGATAAAAGTTAGCATCATAATTCTGACGATCGCGCGTTGCAGAAGAACAAACACATACCCCATTCTTGCTTCTTCAACCCAGCGCCGAGGTTGGACATCCGGTCACCACCACCGCCGCCACCACCTCTTCCGCCATAGCCGCCGCCGTAGCTACCGCCACCGTAACCACCACCTCCATAGCCACCACTGCCACCACCTCCAGAGTAACCGTTGGAGTTGGAGTTGGAGTAGCCATTCGAGTATCCACCGCCGCCACCACCACCGTTTCTAGAGCTGAATGGCAAATGCCCACGTTAGCACACGCAATTCACTGCATCGAAGAAGTAATCCAAGGAAAGGAGGATGTGTTGTATTCTGCCATACATCAGGCCTTGCGACTGAGCTGCAAAGACAGTGCGGTGACTATAGCACCCGCGCAGGACTGACAGAGGAAAGGTTCCAACATCGCCTCACATGAGATAATTTTCCTGGACAGAATCACTTACCGATAGGAGTCGCGCTGGTCGCGCTGATAGCCACCACCGTTGTAAGACATTATGCGGTCTTTTTTATTGGCGGGTGTGAGATGAGAAAATAGAACAAAACACAAGACTCAAAAGAATGGGGTTGAATGAAGGAAGTGGATGTTGGATAGCCTCTTCCAGAATAAAGACCGAGGGTAGAGGACGAAAGAATGTCCAAGGGAAAGAAAACAAGGATGAGGAGGAAGGGGAGATAGATAAGGGAGATGGGGGAGGAAGAAAAAAAAATAGTCGCGATGGGGCGGGAAGGAGAAGAAAAAAGTCGAAGGCGAAAAAGAGGCGAAGGCGACGCTTTCCCGATTGGATTAGTGCAGGAGACTGGACCCAAGGAATGAGAATGGCAAAAGATGGGCAAAATGCGAGAATTTGGCCTACACCGTCCATTCACCGCTTGTCGTTCCCCTCACCGCCTCCCGTGACCAGTGGGTATAGCATTGTTTGCACTGTTTGGATCTCGTGTCTTTTTCGCCATCCCGAACTAAACCTAATCGAGCCTCCCGCTGACCAACTGAGTTGATTGTGTTTGAATGGAATTGAATGGGTACTAGTATTATGGGTATTATGGGATCTGTCTACCCTGCCCCGTAACTATACATCCATTTCTTCGACCTTCTTCTTTTTCTTTATCGAGCACCCAACCCCATGTCCCAGAATCTGATCTCTAACTCCGTTGCCCGAATGAAGATCTTAATCAGCTCTTCCAATCGGCTCGGAGAAACTTCGCGCATGTGTCTCTCAAGAAGTTCTACGACAAAGTCAAGTTAGCAATTCATCGTCATGGCGAGAACGTGGTGACTCCGGGCTTTCTGGGCCGCTTACCAGATCCCAATCGAACTGCCTCCGAGTAGTCCTCCGCAACGTAGTTTCAATCCACTTCCAGTAGCGGTTGCCCTGCCGCAGAGTGTCCTTGTCCCTATACAGTCTCTGGGCAATGGCCCCGTATCCAATTAAACAGGGCGCAAGAGCCATTTGCAACGCGAGCCAGTCCTCGGATTGACCAACATCAAGAATGTACCTACTGTATGCAGTACAGGCTGTTATCCCAACGAACGACTGATTAGCAGCATTACACAGGTTATGCAATGATTTGTTAACATACCGATAGTTTCGGGTGTTCTTTCCATCTCTTCTTTGGATAGTCCGAAGGAGGCACAGTAATCTAAGTGCAACGCTGTTTCGCGCTGGATGTGTAGGACGATTTGCGCTGACTATCGTGGTTCAAACTAAGTCAACCCTCACGAACAGCTGAATGCCTTGCACAAGAGAAGCAACAGTAACTGGTTCACTTACTGCAGCAATGGATTCCATATTCTTAGCCTTGTAGGCTGCTAGCGCATTGCTTCGAGCGAATTGGACCTGTATATCACCTTGTTAGACAAAATCTATAAGACGAATGAAAAGTACATTGGTCCTACCAGATACAGATAGTCCTGCACTAGGTACTCCTTGAATCTCTCCACGGGAAGTGTGCCGCTACCCATGCCCGAAACAAATTCATGCTCGGTAAACTTCTGCCACACCGGGCGAATATCAGAGCGGTCCAGGGCATATTCTAAGAAACGACCACTTTGTGTCTCCATTAGCACCCTCACTTTTCATGCTTCCCGGGAATAAGATAGCAACGTACGGCGCAAAAGGTAGCGTATACACCGAGTGGAAATGGTTAATTGGGCCACTTCCCTTTCCAATATCAAAGCTGGTCTTGATTCCCGCCTCGACGAACCGAACCGCACTCTGCACTGCTCGCTTCAGATCTTTGCCTAAGGCAAGGTTGGCTGCAATCGAAGATGCAAGAGAACATCCGGTGCCGTGGGTGTTCTTAGATAATAAGAATTCTGTCTCAAAGAGTGTTATATCTTCCCCATCGTAAAGCACATCTATAACTGTGGTAGCCGCTTCTTGGTTGCGCGCCGTCTTATGATCTTTGGTGAGAGGTAAATGCCCACCCTTGAGGAGAACAGCTTTGGGGCCTAGAGCTTTAACTTGCTTGACTAACTGAAGGACATCTGAGAGGCCCTCTGGCTCGGGTACGTCTAGACCGGCGTCCTTCAGTAGCAGCTTCGCCTCGGGGATATTGGGAGTAAGAACGGTCGTCAGTGGCAGAAGCTTCGTCCGCAATTTTTCTACGGCCGCTTCAGGTAGTAGTTTAGAGCCACTCGTAGAGACCATCACCTGCTGAAATGTTAGATGCTAAGTGTATTTCGGGTAATTTTGAGTCAGGGCTACCGGATCCAACACCACCGACGGAACTTGGTGGGTCACCAGCGTTTCGGCGATAATATCAATTGTCTCTGCGGACGAAAGCATCCCTTGAATTGGTCAGACTAGAACCTACAATGAGATAGAGAGGAATCAGATAGTGTTTACCAAGCTTCACAGCATCCGCTCCGATATCTTCAAGACCGGCATTGATTTGCTTCTTAACAAATTCAGCCGGGACAACGAAGATATCCTGTACACCCAGAGTGTTCTGGGCTGTCAGTCCAGTGGTCGCAGTTAGTGCATAACATCCATGCGCCGCTAGAACCCGCTGGTCCGCTTCCAGGCCACTGAATATGCATTAGTCTAGCTGCGCCTCGAGGAGTGGAAATAGATCGCGGTAATGCATGAGATCGGAATGAGTTAAACATACGCGCCACCTGAGCTGTCAGAACCTGCAATAACCAAGACACGTTTCACCGACATGATGGCAGATTAGCGGTTTACACCGTGATTTCACAAAATATCCACCGATGCAGATGGACAGAGGTGATATCAATATGTGCCGGGACCAGTCGTCCTTTTTTAGTAACTGGTTTAACAGCCGGCGGAAGTGCGGCAAAGAAGTTATTTGGCGGGGTGTGGGGCATTCGATATCACTTGTTCCATACCAACATAACCCCCCCATCAGATACGATAAGAACGAGGCTGCAAGATACTTACATATTGGAATCAAACTACGTGCCTTTATACTCATGTGGAACGCTAGACATTTCAGAACGTATCATTGATGTTTATAAACCTCATCCCATCATCCCAAACATAAAAACCAATTGCGCTATCCGCAGTGATAGAAAGAACAGACCCGAACCATCCAAACATGCAGACTATATACAGATGCCAGTCAATTAATATTCCATGCGTCAAGTCTACGGTAGCATAAACCGGAACAGACTATCCATCTCAACCCATTGCCGCCCGCACTTCTTCAAATACGCGTCCACTACCCCTTTAACCGTCTCAAACCGTGCGCGGTTAAACGAAGCGAGAGCAACGACACTATCCTTCTTCTCCCCACTAGCTTCCTTCTCTGCGGCGACCCGCGCCTTATCCACATCCCAGAGTCCAGCAAAGTACAGTAACTGGTTGTACAGTTGCTTCTCCGGGTATTCGTAAGACATCCGGCCAAGACAGCCTTCAGCGTGGCCCCGGGGACCCAGACACCTATGGCCATAAACACTCATCTGCCGCGTTCGGTTGCCGCATGCGGAGTCGTCACACACAAGCCATCCCTCGTAGTACTTGGAGGTTTGGGCCCGAATCTGGCTTTCCAGCTGTGCGATGATCGTTAAAACAGTGAACTGTTTCTGGCAAGCGTCATTCGGACAGAAAAGACCATTGGCGTTGCACATGTGGGAGGATCCTGCAAGCCCTTCGAAGACTGATTTCTCTTTACAGAACCGACATGTCAGTGTCATCCTTGCAGCATTTTCAAAGCGAACAGAATCCGGAATTTGCGACTCCAGTGGGAAGATGTCCGTGTTCTGCTGATTGCCACCGCTAGAGGTATTGATTTGATACTTGCGGACGTCCAGGCCCAGGCATTCGGCCAGTCGAACCGCATCAGTTCCAGGAATTGGAGCACAGAGACGCTCGATGGGAGGGAAAATCTGCTTCAAGAGGTAGAATTCAATATCAGGGTTGAGTCCTGAAGCGGGTTTCATCACATCTTGAAGCGTGTACGAGCGCTTCGCTGGTACAAGGGAGGATGTTTCGGAATCTCCATTTGTCACAATGTACGAGATAACATCGTTCGGCCGGACTGATTTGCCGCGGGCAAGCTCTCGGAGGGCAACTTGAACGGGTGGCATCGTCTCTTTGTTAGGATATTCTTCCGGTCGTTTAGAGAGTTTCTGCGGAAACATTAGCACCTCACTCACTTCAACTTATGGGGGCATGACGCACAGTGTAAATCACATATTTCTGAACAGGAATGGCGAATTCTCGCATCTTGCCTGCTAAGTCTCGTAGATAGTCATGGACCCGATTGAGGACGATCTCTTGGTCTTCGCCGGAGAGAACCTCATTCAGGAGTCTCTGAGACACTTCCTTTGACAGGGCGCAGTATTCACGCCTCTTCATATCCAAACCCTTGACTTCCAACTTGTCCACATATTTGCCATCCACCTCTGTCATGTTCACAGCGGCGTATTTCTTTTTGGCGTGCAACAGCAGCCGACGGAAGATGTTGTCAATATCGATTTCCAGAAGCCGGTATCTTTCATTCACAGATTTCTTGAATTCATCTCCAACCTTCAGGGCATCGCTTAGTGTATCCATGTTTGTGTTAATCATGACGGAGTCGGTATCACCGTAAATGACTCTCAACTGCTTCGATTCTGCCAGTTCCTTTGTGCTTCTTAAAATCTCACGACCCTTGAAAGTGGTGAGCATGGCTAGGGGACGAGCATAGAAGCGACTCTGAGTGTAACCCAAGCATCCATACATAGAGTTAGCAGTCAGCTTGAAAGCCAATTGCTTCGTGTCCCACAGCGCAAGCTGTTCAGGTGTTGCGCGTTTGTCTTTCATTAACTTTTTCACCTCTCGTCGACGGCCGACAAGTGTAGCAATAAGCCGTGGGAGGATTCCCTGCTCTTGATCCGAGGAAGGAACTTCCGGCACTTTCTCTTCATTCTCGTTTTCAGCCTGTATATCATGTCAGTATGTACTAGCACAAGGCTTTTTAGCAAAGACCCTTACGGTTGCAGTCCGTTCCACCGTCGTGAAGCAGATGTTGTATTCTTGGATAATGCTCGGGTACAAACTGTTAAAGTCCATCACAAGAACAAATCGATCATAGAGGCCTTTCTCAGGTTCGAAAACAAGTCCGCCTTTGTACTTGTCTTTCTTTTTCTTGTCCGCGGCATCATCGTCATCGCCATCCTGTAGTTTTTCTTCCGCTTTCTGTAGCTTGGCAGAGTACTTATCAGGGCAGATATACTTATTCCGGTGGAACTCATGGAGCAGAATGTACTCGTTACGCTCGGCTCGTGTACCACTAAGGGTACGTGCCCAAGAATTACCGGCAATATTGGTAAGCACTTTGGTCAGAGGCAGCATTTGAAGCCGCAGTACCAATGCGGCAACGAAGTAGGTATCGGTGTCGCAATGGTTCACGAAGTTCATTAAGCCATCTTTGGTGGTAGCCCAAGTTTTCAATGCTGCTTCGCTATCCAGCTCCTGCCGTACATTGCCTGGTCCAAGATAAAGGTTGCACATCTCCGTCAAACTCCACGATTGACATTTCATCATGAGGGACTATATCCTGTTAGTACAAGCACCAATACTACCCGAATGTTGAGGAACTCACCTTGCCCATGTCATTGGCCACATCACACATCAATCTTCCCGCAATGAGATGTCTCTCGGCGAAGAAACCTCCGCCCCTGTTAAAATTCTTGGGCCAATCTCCACGCTTCAACCGGCCCAATCGATGCCATCCAGGAGTCTTCTTTTCCTTCAATCGGCTGAGCAGGACGCTAAGGTCGACTTCTTGAAGTTGATGTCCCATCAAAACATCAGGATCCATCTTCTCGAACAATGCCAAGAATTTACTAAGTAAGAATTGCTCGCTCCTTTCTAAGATGTATGTGCCTCGTTGCTTCTTGGTTTCAGTCTCGAAATGCATGGGGTATGATGAACCCACAGGTCGCATCACCGTGAAAGTCTTGCAAGGAAGCTTCTCTGGAGGTGTTGTGTCCGTAAGAGAAACATTCTCGTACACTCGAGCGCTTGCGATTAGTATCTCCTGTTTGTTTTCTTTCACGTTCAATTGCGTCCTGAAGGCAAGACTCATCAAAGTGAGAGGAGGTGCCTCTAAGTTCTCAGAGTCTGGAACTGGGGAAATGAGCGCTGGTTTAGAGACTTGGCATTCGAACTTGCACCATGACGCGTTGTTAACAGCAGAGAAGTCTGCTCCTTCAAACCTGAGCCAACAGGGACCCATGATGTTCTTCCAAAGAACAAACTGCTCAAACAAGGAGGTGTTGGTACCGAAGACATGAGAGAAGGTCTCTCCCTTGAGATCCATAGGCAAAGCGGGCTTATCATACGGATATAACAACTTCAAGTATTCGGCCTCCTTCGGAATGCCGGGCATCTCAAAGGCATACTTTCTTGTGCACGGCTTGATCTTATGCATCCCAACCTTGAGTCTCGACATCATGCCATCAACTTCATTATACACGTCTTCCATATCCACTTCTTCGTCCGTATCCCGACCATGCTTATGCCTATACTCCCGTGGAAGGAAATAGAGCTTTCGTAAAATATTGTCAATCTTGACGAAGGCACTTGCGTAATTTCCAGTCTGCTTATTTTTAACCTTTCCGAATAAGCAGAGACTACCATTGGCTTCGGTGAAGTCTATCCAGAACATGCGCAGGCTTCCGTCTTCCTCCACAACATCTTGCGCACGTAGTTTTCCGAACGTCCGCGTTTCCGATGCTGGGCTACTGAGGACATTCAACTTGTTCCTCACATCATTCCATGATGCATCCGCAACGTCTGGCATTGATTTCACTGGGGAAGAATTCGCAGGGGTGGAAAAGGCTTCTTTTTTGATCTTGGGTGGTGGCCGGCGTCCGGCCATGTTGACGCTTGTCGTCTTGGCCTCGTGTTGCCCGGTGGCCTCTGCGATTTCCATCAAATCGTTGTCTTCTTCGTCAGGATCCTCCGCTTTTACCGCAACAGCCGATTTCCTTTCAACGGCCTTGCTGACGGGAGACGACGGCATGGGATCGCTCATTAAAATGTCATCGTCTGCCACCGGAAGAGGCCCGTCATCGTTATCCAGGTCCAGGTCCGGCTTCTGGCCAATTGGCGACACCGGATCACTATTCTCATCTTTCGTCTCTTTTTTCTGCGGACGTGGTCTGTGGGACAAAGGAGGTGAAAGGATCCGAACTTTGCGTCGAGTTTCAGACTTGATCACATTTTGTGTTGGAACATGATTCGAGACAACGTTGGTATCAACTTCACCGAGGAGATCAGCCATGAATGCGTCATCTTCGGCAGAGGCGACCGGCTATGCGAACATATTAGACATGGTATAAGCTTCAGAATATTGCAATGTCGCACTCACTTTCGGCTTCGGGGCAGATACGCCGGTCCCCTTATTGAAATACTTAGATATCCCATTATTGATTTTCTCCTTTCTCTGCTTCTCCTCCTCACGTTTCCTTTTAGCAGCCTTACTATTGGCAGGTAGTTCGCCATCGTCACTCTCGCTGTCATAGTAGTCCGCCGTCCGTTCGTTCCAGACCTCTCGACCATCATCAGCATATCCTTCACCATTATCGTCAACAACAAAATCGTCCTCGTCGAGCCGGTTACGGATAATCTTCTTGTAGCCTTCGTCGTCGACCTCCTCATAGATATCATCCTGTTCTTCAACCTCATACGTCGATATACGTTTCTTTCCAGAAGCGCGCAGAGCACGCAACTCCGCCAACTTAGCTCGGGCAGATGCCATGGCGCCACAAATAGAAGATCCCTAAGGATTGGCGTCCATTAACCACCTTTTCTCGTGGATTCAATTGATTTCCGCAGAGGATACCGCGGTGTGGGTGAGAGAAAGGGTTTAGTGGTTCAAAGGCGGGCGTCGCGGAGACAACGCGTGAACGGAACGCGAGATGCACGCGCTCACCGCCCAATCGCCGTTAAGTGGTTTTTCAATTACCGTTAGCGGTTAGTTCCATATCAATGTCCCATACCAGCTGGCATAGAAGTCATCAATCCGAGCAGTACAAATGCCTAGTAGTCATGATCTTAAACTAAAGAGCTCCTTTGAGACGCCATTTTGTCGATGGAGCTTTTAAGTTTCACTTTAACTGGGCATATCTCTGCGGAACCATAATCAAAACGCTTATCCTAATACATATAATCCATCTTAATCCCTACCCAGAACTCCCGTCTCTAACAATGCCTCCACAAAAGCTCTAATCGCCCGAATCCCAATCCTAGCAATCTTATCCCCATCCCCAGCATCCGGATCAAATGAACACACCGTCAAAGACCTGGGCTCAGATGATCTCGGCACCAGATCCATACAAGCTACCAAATCCTCCTCCGTCAAACCTCCCGGCGACGGATAATCATTGACTTTCCCGTAAGACTCATCCAGCACATCTAGATCTAGATGCACGAGAGCAGACCCATACGACCTCTCCTCCAACTGCGTCTTCAACTCACCCGCAAAATCAACCTTCCTCGACGTCTCACCCCAAACAGCCTTCATACCGGCATCAATGACCCGCTGCCGCTGTACATCAGACTGGTCCCGCAGTCCACAGTAAAGAAACCTGCCATCGTAACTAAACGGCTTGTAATTCGGCACGGTCCCCATTAACGTCTTCCACGATTCGCCACGTAGCATCGACAGGCCCATCGCATCGAAATACCCATTTTCATTGACATCTGGCGAGTCCAGGTCATCATGGGCATCGAAGTATATGAAAGATAGATCCTGAATCTTCAAGCCGCAAGCCACAGCCGCGCTGGACATGCAATTTCCCGCCAGAATCAACGGAAAGGTGTTGCTGTCCACGGCTTCCGTGACGGCGACCGAAATCCGGCGGAGGATTTCAAAGCTTCGTCCGATCTCGCCTTCGAAGTTTTCCACGCTGGGGATTTCATGGATGCGGATTTGGAGGCCCTGTTCTTCAAGGGTAGGAATTAGGCCGAGTGATTGGATGCGGTGGGGGCCGTTGCCTACGCGGTGATCGCGGAGGCCGACATGGTAGGGAGAAATAATTAGGGTTATGGTGTCGGTTGGCATTTTTCTCTCGGAGGTATGTTTGGTGGCTAAATTACTCCCCAACTTATCGTCCGATCTGTAGATTTATAGTTGTATAATTGTATCAGGCGTCTCCAATGACGTTGATATATTCTCCAAGAATGTTTCTAAGCCTACTCCACTCTGAGTGTCTCGACAACCGGACCTTTTGAATATATATTTTTTTGGCCAAATCCACCGGGCACTAAAGTAAAAGAAGAGAACTCTCATTTGAATACTTGATTGAGAAAATGAGAACTCTAGCGATGTGGGTTGGGAAGGCTATGGTGGAGGTGGAGATGTTCCCCAAATATATTCCCCCAAAAGCATTTACTTCCCCAAGGGTATTTCCCCAAAGATGTTTCAGAGCACGCAGATCCCTCGGGACAACCAAGACCAGCTCTGAAAATCTCAGAGAAAGATGTTTCAGTTATGCACTGGATTCACTGGGATAATTTAAAAATCTACCAAGATACTAAATCATGAATGCAGGTTCTGACAATGTAGGGTTCATCGACCTAGAGGCCATCGGAAGGCCGATAGCCGAGCTGTCAACCAACAAGTTCCCCGGAAATGCTCAGTTAGATGTGTATGACATTGTGAAGGATTCTGTCCCTGGTATGGTGGCAAGGTTTCCTGGAAAGGAGGTATTTGCTTTCTTGCCAACAAATATTGCGAAAGTATCAGTAAGTTGTTCAATATATATATAGAATCAATATCACTAAAATCGGGATGGCTTATTCCCCAACAGAGCATTGTATTTTTAATGGTTCCGGAAGATGTGCATGCCCAGACTGTCTATCCAGGCGAAACAGCCGGCGTGTGCTCTTCAAGAGAACTTGAAGACCATGTTCCCTCAAATGTGTTTCTCGCCGGCACCGCGCATTCGGCGCTCGGAGATGCTAGTTTGAAGACATATGAAGACGCCTCAGAGGACCCCAATTGCATGGACCTAGATTCACGGGTAGCTTCCTGCTTTCTGCACGGGAATGACTCTCGAGTTGAAAGACTTGCGAGGCCTGGTGATGAAAGCGGTTGATTTGAGAATAAAAACACTTTAACATGGATAATAAAACAGTAGGGCTTCATACACTAGCTTCACACAAAGACGAGTATCTGTGTGATTATTTTCTTTCTCTACAGCAACCAACATAGCTAGGTGGCTGTAGGGTAGGTGCCACAAAAAGAGACAAACTTCTTTCATCTCATCATGCTGAATGCATCGACAAATATCTTTCAGCGGGATTGCGCTACACTTGTTTCCTCGACTTGAGCCAACATTTCGTAGTCAGCATTTTCTAATGGCAGATTATAAATCATGGCAGCCCATCCCAAATTTCGAGCCTGATTCATAGCTTAAACAACATATCTGTCATACGGAGAAAATGCCTTCACTGGAGTCATGCTCAAAACCCTCATCTGAGGAAGAGGCCTGGCAAACCAGGCTCCCCACCAGTATTCATATATGCGATGATCATCTTAATGCCTTACTTAGATTGTTAGCAGTATCGCGAGACGAAAGGGGATACATCAAAGTGATGGTCACGATTCGGTGCTTTGTGCCCCAAACATTTGAGGACCGCCACGTCAGTGATGAGCTTGCTCTGGATGTCTTCAAACTGGCAATAGAAAACAGAATAAAAGAAAAGCTACGAAGCATTGAATCGTAAGTCTTATACCATGATCTCAGGATACGCCTGAGTTAATGGTCTTTTCTCACAGCATCCATGGTTACGGCTGGAGTGTTGATTCTTCGCATTTGGTTGCCTACTGGTATGGACAGGAGGAACCAGAACTACCTGCGGCATTACAATACTCTCCTTTTGTTGAACTTCGAAAACTGCACTATGACCCTCTTCATTGGTAAGCTCTCTTCTATCGAACACCCTAGAAATACCGGTCACAACCGAGATAAAATGAAGTGGTGAATGCGAGGATATATAAACTAATGATTGTTATACTCTGGAGTAGAATTGCAGCTCGGCTAAAATAAATGCCCCGATTTCAGGCAAAGGAGGTGTTCTCTTATTCGACAGCAGCGTCAAGGACTCTTGTTAACAATAAGCATATTATGCCATATCAGCTTCAGATGTTACTGTATAATGAACTCTCTTATGGTGTTGATTTGCTAATTTTCGTTCATAAAGCGACATATTCATCGTCAGGATACATAAACAGATTCTCTTCTTACCATTCCCTTGCATCTCTCCTGTTTCTCTACATTTCTTTTGCTACTTTCACCTGGGTTCTCTCTTACCTTTGTCTCAATCTCATCTCGTCCTTTCTATATCGCTTTATTTCAATTGGCGTTCTAGAGCTTTGGCGAGCAGCTTGTGCACATGGCTAGTCAAGTGCCCAGAATTAAACCAAAAATATGTGTCCAGGGGCGTTGGGCAGCCATAAGCTTGATAGTTCCATTCTATATCCGCTTGATCGTAGCCGGGGCAGAAGCTAGTCGTGTTCGTAATCGCATACTGTGTTGGCTGGTCCATCATATCATTTAGAACCGAATGAGCATCGAAAAGCAGTACATTAGTATCAGCATACTGTTTATCGAAGTTGAATGCATGTTGTGCTAGTGCTTCGTTGAACCATGCAACCTGGGTCGCATTGGGGCTTGGACTGGCCGTCTTCTGGTTGCTTGGTGTCCTGTCCAACGGTGGGAGGTTCATAAAAAGGTACGAGCGATATCCTAAGGAATAAAGGACCCGGACAGAGGCGAAAAGGGTATCCATAAGCTCATTGTAGAACGTGGGAAAATGAACGGCATATTTGGCGCTGTCATTGATATCGTTGATGCCGATCCAAATGGCAACCAGCGTCCTCGGAGGTTCCACTATGTCTTTGAGAACTGGGTGACCGTATGCTCTGTATTGCGCGACTTGGTTGACAAGTGAGACAGTGAAGTTATGGTGCAGGGGGGTGCTGGGCAAAATGAATGTTAGCCATGCCGCGAGCAATGGAAGCAATAGCAAACATTCGCATACTGTTCCACGGAGATATCTGCTCCTGCGAAAGCAAAATCCCACAGTTGTCTTGTGCAGCTTAATGGGGAAGTTAACCCTTCCTCTAAGCCACAACCTGTTAGGTACTCAACCCAGTTGGGGCCACCTTCTGCTGTCGCGGTCTACCAGTGATAATTATCAGCATTCAGCAGCATTGGATGCGCAAGAAATATTGACTACGAACCTGATTTTGCACAATCTTGTTGGTCAGCAGAGTTTGAGCATTGTATTCGAGATTCAGTTGATCCCCGATGAAACTATAGTTCTGATGCCCTTTTGTTCCCTGGACGTATGTATACGAGTCACCGAAGGCGAGCCTGGGGGTCTGGTAGTCAGTTGAGAACCTTCCTTTGATGTGTGTAGGATAAGATCAAGACACAGACAAGTACTGAATAGAATCCCAGTCAAATCCTTGCGATGGCAATGCTGAAGGCAGGGCTACAGATAGGGAAGCACTGGCAGTAAGCACGAGATGGGGTATGAAGCGCATCATAGGACGCTGGCTCTAGTGATGCTTCTGCGAAGAATGATAAAATAAGCGTTATTCAGGTTATAAATGAGTTGAGAATCAGGACATATTGATCTCGATGGCATTGCTGGGGCCTCTTGAAGCCGTATTCTTTTATACATATTTCCCCGCATGTACTTGTATACCGGAGAATTCCCGCACGATTTCGCATTTGACGGAAGTTATTTTTCCGTCTCTAAAAAGCTTTTTGATCAACAGATGTCCGATCTAACAGATCCATTGTAGGATATCCAGGAAGCTGGAAATGTGACTTTGTGATCGGTCACGGATCAATTGAGCCGAACAGCTGTTCGAGGCACCAACTGCCCATTCTATCGGATCTTAAGGGTAAAGAAAGCATGGAGTGTGCACGACGCTATTTTCTCCGAGGATTAGCCAAACGATCGAGCTAAAGCTCCACGACGCTTCGGAACAGCCACCCGCGGTTCCGTATAATGTCATCCACAATTCCGTACTCCGGAGTATAAAGGACCAGGAGCACTTGCCGATCTCTTAGCGATACTACGTAGAGCAAAAGAGCTCTAATCAGCCTTCTGGGGATTGGAGGCTCAACTGTGGGGAGTTAGTACGTAGTGGATGTACTGTGTACTATACAGAGTCGTTTACTGAACTCCGTAGTGTAGCCGAGATCATCATAGGCTTTCGTAGCGGTTGTTTTTGTGGAGAAGAAGATATCGCGCCTTCACGCGACTTGCTCCGAGTAGAAAAGTAAACATCGGAGAAGGACACCGGAAAAGGGGTCAAGAAACGTTGATATGAGGTCCATCTGGAAGTTATTCTAGATTTGGCAGGAGTCATTTGCCGACTCAGCGTGAATCATTGGAACCCTCCCCGTTCTTCTTCGTCGGACCGTGGAAAACCCTCATGTCAATACCTGAGTCAGTCTCATACATGTCCATTCATGATCATGAATATGGCGCGATATCTGTTCTTTACCCACTTGGGAAGGTCAATCCTGACCGGATAGGTTAGTCGCAAAGCCTATCTCTCTCGCCGTAAGCTGTCGAGCGGAACAGACAGGCCGTTGGTACTATCAGGTGGGTCAATCAAGCTGCTGTGTTTACATTGAGCTATGCCATAGATTCATGCATGTTAGATGAATCTCTTCGGAATCATGAGATATCAAAAACACAAGTAGGGGAGAGGGGTCCCATGATAGCTGCGACTGCAAACTATTTCGATTGGAACTCCCCTATTAATATCTTCCTTATCATCGTCTGAACAGTCTTATTGCATGTTTATCACTGGTCTTGGTCAGGTTGGTAATTCCTGAATGGATGTATGTCAGTCGTCGGTAATTACAGTAGCGCAATTACCGTAGCGCAATATCAAGTTACAAGCGCCGAGGCATATGCAGATTTAGGAATACGGTTCCATTCCAAAGATGGCTAGTGCTATCCCAAAGTCAATTGGCAGTGGCCCGAATAGTTAAGGGGGCCGGTTCACTCTTACCTCTTTTCGGTTAGTACTCAATCTAGAAAAATTAGTTCAATGCGCGGAAGTCGGGAATTCCGCTGGTTAGAATCGCAAAGTGACGGTAATTGGCCCTTCCTTTAGGACTAACGTAATAAGAAATGACACCAACCAACACCACACTCACGTACCTAGACACCTTAGGTGTCCGGGCAGCTTGAGTTAACGCTTAGAGCTGCCGTAGAACATGCATGGAACATGTAACATCTCGACAGTCGACGTCAGAATGCTGTGAGCCCTAAGATGATGATTTGCTTCTGCAGTACAGTTCCTGCGGTTCATGCAAATATTGGATGATATTGCCCAAGTCGAGTGCCAGGACTGGGTCTCTTGAAAGCTCCACCGCATTTGTCTTCTTTTGGTTTTCCGTGGGGGGGTCGGTGCTTGGTCCGAGAATTAACCATCAAGATATTTCTTGGCGGGGCCTTTCTTCGAGGTCTGGCACCTCCCGAATGATTTTCCTTTCGGGGGTGTTTACGGAGTAGTGCTGACAAATTCTTAGCATATCAGAATTACATATATCTTTTAGGTATGCATTGGCGAGCCATATAACCCAGGACTGGTCTGTCTGTGCGTGATAGTATTACGATTAGTGATTAAAATGCGCGATGCAATGATGTGCTTTCTGCACGCATAGGTACAGTACTTCGTAGTGCTCTAGGTACGTAGAAGCCTCTCAGCGCGCTTATCTTGACTGTTTTATGGAGCAACACTTGGGCGGGTGAGACAAACTTTCCGGTATCCCACTTGTGGGCCAATTATTCGGCGATGTCCTAACTCCTATGGACGAATCTTGATCCCCAATAACCCTCTCGGTAAGAAGATGGAACACGGAGGACTCCGCTTTGACTAAATTGATTCCGAGAAACCTACCTCAGGGAGAAACAGTTGCCATTGCTGTTTTTATTTTTATGATATTTTATTTTCTTTTCCCTTACTTTCAAACTCTTGTTGCAATGTATGTATTTCGATTATCGCCCGTAACTGCTGGTGGGTGTGGATTGAGTGCAACCATCGGAAAAGCATTTGCCGAGGATTACTGCAGGGCAGGTTTGGCTGAGCAGTATAGATTTCTGTACTCCAAGTCTGTGCCTACATAAGTACTTTTACCGCGTACCATATAACATACAAGAATGCAGTCTAGTAGCCTAGGTGTCAATCTCGTCCCAGATTTAATCAATTTTGCCGGCACCCTCACTGGCTCACATTCATCGTCGAATTTTTGACTTTTTGAGTTAGGAGCGGGAGTCAAAAGGCCTTTCTTAAAATAATTACAATAATAACCATAACCATGGTCCCATTCCAAACCATATACTCCACAGAACTAAAGTCGGAGGTGTGAACCGCAAAAGCGGTGTTGGTTGGCCTTTGGTGTACCCTAAACAATATCTGAAGGCTGGCACGCGGTCCCCCGTACAAAACACCATTCCTCGGTAAAATGTTGGAACAATTTCGCTGTTAATATACGGCAGTTCCATTCAACCTATGAGAACAGGCCTGTCTTTTTATTTTTATTTTTCTTTGTATTTTTTATCTTTTTCATACACTGTGCGAGAATGGAGATTATTTTGACTCTGTCGTCCAATAGAATATTTACTTACTCCCCCGCCTTTATTGGATAATGTCAGCTGCCAGGTATTAAATTTGATTTTGTAGTGTTGCAGTCGGTAAAAGGGGGCAAGAGGATTGAATGAATAATGAAAAAGCGCAAAATAATGAGGACGCCGTACATGGTATTATTCAGTTTATATTTTATCTCCTTAACCAATTACGCGATAAAAATGAATGTTATGCTTTACTGACTGCCTACTCCGGAGTAGGGAATCCCCTATGGCTGCCATTTAGTATGGATATCCGTTTAGAAGTATTCGACATTGGAGAATGGTCTACACCGAGAGAGGAAGACGCTATAGACCAAATACAGCTGGTATCTACAGCTCCCTTGGCCCACGTGGGGAAAGCACCCAAGTAGCCTGGACACGGACGCGATAACACCATAGCCTATCTGCTTGTACATACTAATACAGTACTACTAAGGCACCGACAATCTGTCCTAAGCATTGCAGTAGTATGTGCAGTTAGTAGTTACAGTAGCCATATTGCGGACAATAAAAAAAGTTTAGAGGGGAAAATAAGAAAATTCGATGGCAGGGCATCCACTGCAACTGTCAATCATCAACCAACAACGGACATACTACATCATACCCGGAACTGCAACTTAGCCCCTTTCATGTGCATATAATGTCCCATGCTAGAGCCAAAAAAAATAAATATTATGAGGGGCGGACGAGCTTTGCTGTGTTGTCAAGGTGGGCCACCCTGGCTGTAAATAATACAGGTTTATTACAAGCGCGACACCCCAATGCCATTATCTCATTCTACATGGTAGGTCAGATAGCCGATGTCCTGCTGCTGATTTCGTGATCTTAGGGCTTTCTTTGTCAGCTGTCACTGCTTTGCTTTTCACCACTTCGGAGTAGATATCAGAAATGCTATTGTTCATTGGTTTCCCGGAGACATAGCAGATGCATGTGGATTAGCTACCTTTGTACTAAAATGAAGCCAGTGTACGGAGTAAAAAGGGGGTGTTTTAACCCGGATCGACAGGCGTCCATCACCCTATGGTTATCGGCCAGCATCCGAAACACCTTACGGCTTATTGAGGGACAGTCGGATAGTACTGGTAGTATAATAAGTATTACCCCATACGTCTGGGGAACCAAAGGAGCTCTAATCTGTAATTTGATCAGGATAGTAAAATTAAGAACCGAGTGCCTTGTGGGCAACAGTCTTTAGCCGGCCCCAAAGTGTAGTAAATTATAATGTCCGATAACGCTTCGGAAAACAGAACTCACTCGACTCCGTCTGTAAAACCAAAAAAAAAAGCCTTGCCAGTTATTTTGAGATTATCCCGCGCGTGTATGGAGTCTATGGATTTGCCAACGAGGAGTACTGACCTGTATTCCACATTGATATCAGTTATTAATTCACCACATCTATTGACCCACCGTGGTGCTCATATCGCATGATTGGAACTATTTGTTCAGTATAATGCCTCTACCGTGGGACGATTGAGTAATTATCACTTCGAAAATGATAAAAATAATCGTGATCTTGTTTTATTTTGTAATTTTACATTATTTTTCTTTTTTATAAAATCAAATCGAATAATAAGAATAAGGATGATTTAATATCGAGATAATCACAGCCATGGTCTCGACAGGAGTTATCAAGCTTTAGCACCAACCA
Organism: Aspergillus bombycis; assembly: GCF_001792695.1. Classification (NCBI taxonomy): domain Eukaryota; kingdom Fungi; phylum Ascomycota; class Eurotiomycetes; order Eurotiales; family Aspergillaceae; genus Aspergillus; species Aspergillus bombycis. The sequence continues at coordinate 45,416 of NW_019170054.1, forward strand.
GGAGACAGCCAGGAGACTCTTGACCTCTCGTCCTTCACCGGCAGTGGGTGTTGTCTGGGTTCCGCCTGCGCGGGGTACGGCCCAGTTCAAACGCCAATCAACATGCATCCATCTGGCTTTGCCCAGAGGAGAACCTTTCCCAGACTGGAGCCTTGCATTTCTCGCGTTCCTATTTTCTCCTACCTTGCGCATGGCTTCCCTCTCGAGGACAACTTCCCGAAACTTTCTTTTTTAAATTATTCTTGATGAACATCGTTTTCTTCGGCGGCGGCTGTTGTCTGAAGATAGTAAGGGGAGTCAACTTGTTTTGAAAAGTTATTCAGTTGAATGTGACTTCGGAACACCAGTTATTTTGCTCCTATGCTTAAGTAGGTAAGGTAGTATCTACGGTTGTTGTACGTCCAACGAACGTTATAGTAGTACTGTCTTCTTTTATGCATAATGAAGTGCGATATCTTGCTCGGGCAATTGACCCCCGACGTCGTTTCTTTCTATGCTGGTAACCTATCGGAATCTTGTAACATCTCAGGGTTGATAGATATCAAAATCCAATCTGAGTTTTGGCTCTGTTTTTCTTTCTTTTTTCATTTCTTCATTTCTATTATCTTATTGCCCAATTAGCATCCCTATATCTCAATACATCAAGAAACATAACGCTTCCATTCTAATTCTTTTCTTCTCGTCTGAATTCTTTCAAGTTGAGGTTGTTGGCAAGAGATAGAAGACATACTTTGGAGGTAATTATTACGTACCGTGATACTGTATACTTTGCAAAAGTACTCCGGAGTACATACGTCCTCATTACGGACATGTCGTAATAATTATGGCCATTACCGTTCAACACCATCTCACCTGACTTCAACATTGCATACACTGAGGTCATAATCGACCTATCAATTCTCTATGTATCGCCTTCATGAAAGAGATGTTGTATTGTACGCAACACTGAGGTCGATGATCTCGATCATCAAGTCTTTTGTGACAGCCAACCTCTCTTGACATGAAATACATATTCATTTAGCGCGGTTGGAAATTGAAACCTAATGTCCGATGGTGTGAATTCTCCCATGACCTCGATTGGGCTTCTTATCCTCGTGTTCTCCACCGACGCGTTCCTGACTTGCGCAGTGAAAGGTACTAGCCCGCAGTAGTTGCTTACCGGGTTACACAGCCAATACATACAATATATTACAGGACTGCATTGGCAGCAGAAAAAGGATAACAAGAGATCAAGAGATCAGATGCAACAGAAGATGGCGAGGTGTTGCGACCTTGGAAACACTGGTAAATGCACCTTCCAGGGCAATAAGAGGATGACCAGTGATCGTGAAGGTCAAGACTCGACCCCACTAGAATTTGTGGTTTTCATTGGCAATGTACCATCATACTTCGGCTGGAAGTTTTTTGTTCCCCCTCTTCTCTGGGCAGAGAGACCTGTAAGTAGATTGGTAAGAGTAGCACAACCTGGGGGGGGGGGATGAGGTAGTAAGAGTGATGACAGACTTGCAAGTGACATTACAGTATCTTTCCTCCTCCTGATTTCCCACCAGTCGTTGCTGTCTTTTTGTTGATTTTATTTTTATTTTTATTATTCTGCTTACCCATCCTTCCCCTCCACCACAACAACTCTTTTCCAACCGAAGTGCCTTCAGCAGGAAAAGAGAGCTATCACCGGCATCAACCGCCCTGTCAATATCCTATTTGAATCTGTCCCGAACGCTATTGGTTATTCCATTCGAGATTTAATCTAAACGCCATTACCATTCCTAATATCCCCCCTAAAATTTTTTCTGGGATTTTCCTCCGTGGACCCTGCACGCGCTAGGTGGTCGTTTCCCCCGACTTGCGCTACACCTTCTTTCTCACTAGTCTGGCGCTATCGCGGCCCCCTAATCCTAGACCGTTCAAGCCGTTCCTCGGGCACGCCATTCCTAGCCCCATCTTTCCTTTGTGCTCACTAAGGCCTTGATACCTCCTCCTACCCACGCTTCCCGAACGTTGGCCAGCGATCTTGGTTTAGTACCCACGGGCGCATACGCTAGGTTCACCAGGTCCTCCCTACGACCAAACTCGACAAGCACCGTCCGTCCCGAATTGCGGGTAGACTATCCAAGCTCTAAAAAAATCCCCCTTACTATATCGAGTGATTATTTACAACTTTTGATATAAAGCTTCGTTACACCATTACACCTTCACACCACCACACGGCTACAAGAGTGGGGGAGGAATTCCCAAGGGAACGGAAAAAAAATACATAACAAAGGATTCAAAGAAAGAAAAAAAAGGGGGGGTGTGTCCAAGAGGGAAGGGGAAAAAAAATTAGTTTCGCCACCCTATCGCGGAGTGTTCCGCCTTCAGGAGAGATAGAAAAGAGGAGGGAGAAGGGAGAGAAAAAAAAAAATTCCCACAGACAAGGAAAGCTTAACCGGGTCACGAAAAAGCACAATACAGGTGAACAACTGAGGGGAAGGGGGCCAAAAAGAAATAATAATTCATAATACTAATTGAAAAGAAAAAGTCTCTGGGGCCTGATATTTCATTGTGAAAAAGTGGGTCGAAGTACTGGCAACGGACCCGTCACCACAAAGCGCGACAGCAATACTCTTTCCCAAGGGTGAGAGGGACAAAAAAAAAGGGAAAGGAAAAAGAGAGAAATAGAGAGAGAGAAGGTGATTTGAGTGAGAAGAGAGGAAGAACAAATAACAATTAATCTTCCGGGTTCCCTTCAGTAACAATACCAAAACCGCCCCCCCTTACGATATTACCATTCGTTACCTCTCTTATTGTTTTGTTACTTTATTTTTTTTATCTTTTATTTTTGTTTTCTTGTCCTTCAATTACCTTCTCCCTAATTTCTCCAGAGGGGAAAGGGGAAAGAAATTAAAAAAAATTGTTGGCAGGAAAAAAAAAAGGAAAAAGAGAGAGAGTACCAAAGAAAAATTACGGGCCCACGCGCCGCTCCACCGCACTCTCGGATCCCACGAGGTGCTCTAACCTGCGATTTTTCCTCCTGCCGAAAAGCCTCTTTTTTGCTTGTCCGTCCGAAAAACCTTTTAGGTCGCCTCATCTGCTCAAGTCTCTCTTTTTTTTCCGGGTCGAGTCGAACCATTTTTCCTCCGTCTCGATTTTAGGGTGATTGTACTACTGTGTGGCCACTCGTGGATCGAGACATCGCTCTTCGCGCTATCACCCGTTTAAGCAGTGGATTCTGGGACCTAAATTATTTTATTTTATTATATTACCCATTTCTACTAGTTTGTGCTAGGCTATCGACGCTACTTTTTGGCTCTTGGCCTGGCTGCTTTCTAAACCCTCTACCCCCAAGCTTGCCCGAGCGCAGGACAGGACCGTCTCTTTCTTTCCCGCTGGTTCCTCGTGCTGTTGTGTCGACCGCCACCCTGCAAGGCATTCTCCGTCACCCTAAGAGGCGACTAAGGCGATTAAGCATCGCGATCCAACATCTCCGTCTGGAAGAGTCACTGCACCCTCATCCTTTACCCTTTCGACTCCCAATACCCAATCCAGGTGTTTCTTGAATTGTGGTGTTCTCAGTGTGACTATTTTCACTTTAGTCTCACGCGTCCATCCTTTTTTTGTTGTCTTTTCCTGAACTGTTCTTTTTCCCCTCTTTTCACCCAATACACCACCATTTGCGAAGAGCTGGTCAAGTGATCATCGCTCATACACCGGGGTTCCAATCCACTAAATAGTACGTGACAACAAGGAAGGATCTCTAGAAGTATTCACACTACGGGGATCTTGTTCAGAGATCTGAACCAAAACTTTCCCCCCTGCTTCATACCTGGCCTATATCGGCGTATCTTACCCCAAATTTATCACGTTCACAAAGCTCATTGTGTTATTCGACGCGTCTACAGACAGACACGCGAGTTTTTAGCTTGGAGGATTCTGTCAGGGATATTTATCCGGTAACGGCGCAAAGTATATTATATGGACAACAGACCGGCTTCCGAGTACGCGCAGTCAGGTTCGCACTTTCCATATCCACCGTCTGTCGCGCCCCATTCTGAACTTCCAGCTGCAGACCAGGCATCTGCTGCTGCTACTGCTCAATACACGCCTCAGCCTGAGGTGCGCCCCAATCCTCAATACACACCGCAACCCGAGGTTCGCCCTGCCGCCAATATTTCCTCCTCCAACACGCCGCAGTCAGACTACGGTCTGAATCAGCCTCCACCAGCCGCGCGCTCTCCAGCTTATCCTGATTACCTCGCCCGCCCGCCCCAGTACCATCACGCGCCGAACACACAGGCCGGTGGTGCGGCAGGTATGGCTCAAGCAACAAGTCCGTCTATGCATACCCTCCATGATGGGCTGCAAAATGACCATCGCAATCACACGAACGTAAAGTCTGACGCGGACGTTCCTATAGATCCCTCAATCGCGGCCTCTAGCCCCACCTATCCTCCTCCCTACTCGCCTTATCAGCCACAGGGTCATGAAATGGCCCAGTATCAAGGTCACCCTCCTCCGCCGCCTCCACAGATGTATGCGCGTCCAGATTGGTCGCATGGGTATGGTCAACATCAGCATGGTCTGCCTGGACCTTATACCACTCCTGCCACAACGGTTGGTCCCGCCTCCCCTGCTGCGACCGCAGGGCCGCGCCCTGGCCAGGTATGTTTTTGATGATTTTGGCGTCTGTTTCCAAAGGCTGCGCATTCGCGTTGGTTATTGTCTTGGACGCCTCCAGAAGTGGGGGCCGCTGTCAGCCTGCCTTTTTTGGGGTCAAGGATGGCTAGCGGCGCGCTTTTTTCATCTTTAACTTTCTCCTCTATTTTCGGGGTTATACTGTCAATGGTCATAGGCTCATCTGGAAATTTTTAGGTCTACTCATTCGTTCCGATTCCCGGTGCGCAGCAGCATAAGCGGCCTCGTCGTCGGTATGAGGAAATCGAGCGTATGTACAAGTGTGGATGGAATGGGTGTGAAAAGGCATATGGTACACTGAACCACCTGAACGCGCACGTTACCATGCAGTCTCATGGAGCCAAGCGAACTCCTGAAGGTATGTTTTCCCCTCCCCCCTTTTCTGGGTGGGTGCTTCTGGGGGACATTGTTTCAATGTCTTCTCAAGATCCTTGTGTTTTTGAGAGGGGTCGCGGGTATCTCAATTTAGGCTAGTGCGGGTGCCACGCGCTAGTCGAGTTACACAGCTTTAGCGCGACGGGATGGCAGTAGCGCGAGGAGCCGGTGCGGAGGTTAACCTAAACCGAAGCCGTCCTCCCTGCCAGTGACGTCGTCGCTTACAGCTGTCCCCATATTCTCGTCTTTTTCTCACTGAGATCATACCACAACCATTGGTGACAATGGGGCTAACTGTTCTGTCCTAGAATTCAAGGAAATTCGCAAGGAGTGGAAGGCTCGCAAGAAGGAGGAAGAAGCTCAGCGTAAGGCTGCCGAGGAACGTGAGCGTGCTGCTGCTGCCCAGGCTGCGCAAGCCAACCAAGTTGATGCCCCTGGCCCTGGCGATCCGGGGCAGCCCGGTCAACCTCCCGCATACCCTGGCAGTGTCCGTCCTCAACTGCCCCCGATCGGGTACCAGCCCGCTGACGGCCAGGTGCCTGGTCAGTACGGAGCTCCTGGCGGTGGCATGGTTTATCAGGGCAATGGACAGATGGCCTATCCTCCAAACTACCCTCACTCGCCTTATGGCCAGAGTGGTCAGGTATATCAGCAACGTAAGTAGTCAGTCCTTTGTGTTTGCATTATTGGTTAGGACCGGGCCACGAGGAATTCCAAAGAAAAAAAAAGTTTCGACATGACCAAACACATCATGAGAAAGAGATAAAGGAAAGTTCGGGAGGAGAGGTCCTCTGGTCTATCGTTGTACGGGTTGTAGCTGATCGAGGATGGCTTTGCAGAAAACCAATCGACCAGCTACCCGCAATAGATATCCAACTTCCCTCTCTTCTCTCAGCTTGAATATTCTAATAACAAATTCTCCTAATCGTGTATCGCCACCCCCCGGATCTAATTCTTTAAAGTCTTGCGCAAATGATACCATTTCTTGGCCTTGATTGCTCCAGTCAAAAAGAGTGGCCATGCGACTTACGCTTCTGTCCCAGTTATGTTTTTTTGAATTAGATCGCTTGACAAAAGGAAGAAAATCTCCTTTATCGGGAAATCCCATCTTTGTTTCCCTCCTCGCGAATACCGGCTATAGGATTGTGATTTGAGATGTCTGGCGGGGCAATCTGCATTAGCTGATGTTTTTTTTTTCTTTCTTTTCTCGTCTTGTCTTCCTCCCGTTTTCTTTCACGCGTTTTATTCCCTGTGGATTATGCAGATCATGTTTCTATTGAATTCACCTTTCTTATGTATGTGAATAATTTGTTATGGCCTTTGCTTTCGTTTTCGACCGTCCTCCCTGCTTCGGCCAAATTTATGTTACCCTGGGTTTTGGTCCCCGAAACTGTGCATTATTTTCTATGGTCCATGGCCTTTGTTCATCTATTCGTCAGGTCATGGTCTGGTGGATACAGTTTTCCACGCAACTCGGAACTTTCTCCTCTTTCGCATTTCTTATGAACTTCTGAATACCTACGATACATTTCAATAATTGTGGACATATTTGCACGGAAAGTGCGCCATCAGATTTACCATGTTCAGCTCTTCCAAAGACCGTAATCCTTTTCGTTAAATCAATACTTCAGTGATGTGTAATGATAAGTATATCGATTAATGTCAAGGCTCCCACCCTGACGGGGAGGCGTATTGCAGAGCAAGGGCCGTGGGTGAATACAGATACACTAATATAGATGCGGTACTCCCTACACAGTATACCCTAGGAAGAACTAGTGGAGTTGTATAAGCGAGATCTGCAGTACGACTGTGTGTTGTAGTCCAATCTAACTCCTGTCTTAAACTTGACACATCCGGCTATGCGAACCGGTGTAGGGCCGATCATTGAATTTTACAGGTAATATGCATCAGAAATGGCGGGCTAAGATTTAGTGGTGCGACCATTCCTGCCAGGATTACTAGTACGTAGTACAAAGCATGTACAATGTAAGGTTAAGCTGCTAAGGTATGAGACTAGGCTAGTAGATCTGTAAGTTCGGAACCTTCTCTGCCCACGAGGCACACATGGTTTGGTTTTAGGTTATCTATGGTTTGGCGGGGTTCCGTAGGCCCCGAGAGGCTTGCCCATCGCAAACAAGATGCTGGTCGACTAGCGGCTACTTCCTTAACTGTCTATTGAAGCTAAGACGAAGTAGGGCATCCTGTTACTGCTCCGTGACATGTCCAGCGGTTCACTTCGCCACTAGCGGCGAAAGAGCGTTTAGTGGTCGGTGCCTGAGGCACACATTTCTATGGGATTTGCAGCCTAAGGCCGAACAGAGCGGAAGCGGAGATACTTTCCCAGAAAGACCTTTAGGTATTCTAACCTCATTCTGACTAGCGTGAACCAGGCCGATACGATACAGCGATAATTTGAGCTATCGGAGAGCTGCGCATTCATGAGACAGGCTCACCTTCCTTTCTAATCCGTCTTTATTGCTCTGCTGCTTGCCTCGGAGATTGTTTGGGTGTGTGCCTTTGAATTTCTTATTCTCTCTGTTGTTTTTATTTTTTTAAAAAAATATCCCTTTCTTTTCTCTGTCTTCAATCTCGCTTTAACCACCCCATTATCGCCCCTTCACGACTCCGTTATCGTGCCGAAAAGTTTTCCTTGTTCAACAATAAGCCTGCGGAGGTCAGTTTAGGCTTACAAGACGGTCATATTACTGCGACAGACGAACGATACGTAAAGAACGGCTAGAATTCAACTTTACAATTGGGTGACGAGGCGATTCGTCGGTCTTCGCTGTTTAAATGCTTCGTTGCACCAATGCTAGTGCTCTTCGGACGGGCGTTAAGAGCTACCCGTTAACGAGATTATCTCTCGGCTCAAAATGGCCCAGGGGTGCTTCAGGAGGCGCTAGGGGCATTTCCCTCTCGTATCCTGCTCCGAGAGCCACAGTGCCGGGACAAATTAGTGCTTGGAGGTTACCTGATGGCGCAAAACGATATTCTACAAATTCCGAAGTTACACACTCTGGAGACTCGGAACCTCTGAATGTGAATGAAGAAATTGAAGACCCGGAATCCGTCGCTGAGAGCGGGGAGTTTGAAGATTCGGAACCTGTCGTTGCGAATGAGGAGTTTGAGGATACGCTCCTGGAGCCCAACCGGTGGCTGAAATCTAGACAAGGAACCACACACGATGACATTTTGCTCTCGATTGCCAAGGCAGGCACTTCGCCGAAGACTCGGGAGGAATTGGACGGGACCATGTCAGTTAGAGTTTCCGGGAAAGTCGTCGAAATGGAGTTGAAATGGTTGAAGGACCCTCGGGCGCTGTCTGACCGAGTCGCAAGGCTTTTGAATGCCGATGATGTGCTGCTGGCTGTGGCGTTGGTCCGCACGGCGCAAAGGGAGCATATGGAGTGCGCGGTGGCTTGGAATCATCTCATGGAGTATTGTATGAAGAAAAACAATCCGAGAGCAGCACTTAAGTTCTACAATGAGGTGAGATATTATCATTGTTCGTGTGAGATTTGTTTATTTGCTGGCAGTAGGGCTGACAACTGGTTTTCAATCTGCAGATGAAGAAGCGAGGACGAAGACCTAATTCGTTGACGTACACAATTATGCTGGATGGCCTATGCAGAGTAAGCAGGGACGCCGGCGTCCACCCTGTCAAGACCGCGTTCTCTATTTACAGGTCTATCTTTGCGCCCAATTCAACCGTAACGCCAAACCTTATCCACACAAATGCGATGCTCAATGTCTGTGCACGTCATGGTAATATGGACAGCCTATGGCAAGTCGCTGGCGAGCTCCCTGAAGACGGGCCTGGTTCTCCAGACTGCACAACGTACAGTATTATCCTGAGAGCTATCTCGGATGCAGCCCAGGCAGACGTAGAACGGATGAAGGCTTCTCAGGTGGAGCAAATTCTAGCAAGGAAAGCCCAGGGTATCAAAGAAGGCAAGCGGATATGGTCCGATATTATCTTTCGATGGAAGAAGGGGCAGCTCGAAATAGACAACCTCCTTGTGAGTGCAATGGCTAATCTGCTCCTGGAAGGATCGACGGATCGGGATTGCTATGACGTATTCGCGTTGATTCACCAAGTCACTGGAGTCCCAATTCTCGCCAAAAAGCCATCGGATTCATCCTCGAAACTACAAAAGAAGAGCAGAGGAAGCGACTTAGAGGAAGATGTTCCGTTCGTGGATGATAGTGAAAAGTTGTATCGACCATCAGAGCCGGAGCCAGAGGAGCTCGAACAAGAAGAGGAAGAAAAGACATTTGAGAACGTTTTTGACCCTATCGTTGGTCCGGGACCTTCTTTTATTTCTGTGGGAAATAGGGAACTTTCATTGATCCTGGAGGCTTGCTTAAGTATGACTCAAGGAATTGGTGCTGGAAAAGCGTACTGGCAGCACCTAACTCTGGATGATACCCACTATAAGATTGAGCCGGATGGCGGCACATACCATCAATACCTTCGACTTTTACGACTTGGTCATTCCAGTCGCGTTGCCCTTGAGCTCGTACGCAACCAGATGGTGCCCGCCCAAATGACGGAGGGGAGGTCCTTCCGGATTGCATTTGCGTGTTGTCTCCGTGATCGCAAAAATATCAATGTTTTCAAGAATGCCAATGGGCTCCTTCATCTCATGGAGACGTCACTTGTGCTTCCCTTCCCTCAGGCATTGGGAGCCTACCTTGACCTAGTCCGCATCTTGGGTAATAGCCCCCAGCTTCTTATGTCATTGAACGGCATTGATGGGAACGGAAAACGGCCAGCCGGTAGCCTGAGTGCTATGGGTCAGCAGTTGCGTTTTAATTTACAAACAACCGCTGTTGAAGCTCTGCGCCCTTGCGTTGCCAAACTCGATAAAGCTATGGAACATGGTCTAGTGTCTCCAGCTCCAGCCAGAGGCCGCGGTATTCGCTCTAATAGCTCTGATCAGCATACCGTCTCCGGAGCGGAAGCTCTCAAGGTATTAGCCACTATAAGGGTTTTGATAGATGATATCTTGAAGCCAGCAAACTCCAAGCTGCTTTCCAAAGAAATCCGTGCCCAACTCAAGAAAGAATCACGGGATTTAAGGAAGTATTCCAACGCTGAGATCACCGAGAAGTACAAGAATGCTCTGGTTTCCCCAACTTCCGAACAGGTTCTGGCATACCAAGATCAGCAAGTTGCTGAAGATCCACTAGATGTGGACTGAGTTCAATGAAGAGTAGCGGGAGCTTGTACAGTCTGCACGACGAATAGTTTTATGACTTGTTTGATGGTTGACACTACCTCATACTTGCATGCATATACGGGCGTTGGTATATAATCTTCAGTGTACACTATCATGGTTGGCAATGAGGTGGTTTATATGTACAAATATCGGCAGTGTTCATGTAATAATAGATATCTCTTTACATAAAAGACATCTCAATTCTGGTTTAATTAATTCATAACTCCTGTAACAGGATTGGTTCCGCAAGTATCGTGGCCAGGAGTAGGTACTCTGTAAGTTACGTCGGGTAGAAGCCATGGTTTTGTCACCAAGTTAGCCCCCTACCACATCAGAAGCCATTGCTGCTATGTCGGACTTGGGATACAGACTTTACACTGAACTATCTACTAGTAGTAGCTCATGTTGGAGGTTGATGTTGGGATAACAATCTGATATGAAGGTGATAAGATCCACAGGTTTCCGCCTTCCCCTTTCAGCCCGTGCCGCGTACGTAAGACTGCATTATGCCACTGTAGCCTCTCCCAGGAACGAGACAGCTCATATCGTGACCTCTGCCTCCTCATCTCACTATCCCTCGGCGAATTCTTTGTGCTTAGCGAACCAACGCTTGACACACTCTATAATCCAGTAGCTCTGGTAGCATCTGGATCAACAAGCAATGCTCGTCTGGTGCTAACTCCTTCCCGCGATCGAACTCCATCTCACTACAACAAACGGTATCTACCATGGCCAGTGTATCACATACCCATTCCCACGGGGATCTACGCGATGATGAATCAATTCTTGATGATGATGTTATTGAAGCCGATGATGGTGAGTTTGACCTCTCACTGGCCCCTCGGATGGAGTCGTGCCCCTTGTTAACTGCCACTGACCCTTCCGCGCTTTAGCCATCGACGCTGATGACCCGTTACACGATACCGATACCACTCCCTTAAGAGGCAATATTCAGCCCGAGGCTTCGAGTTCCCGAGGAGGAAATCTTTCCGGCAATTACCTGACCTCTTCAATCCCCGGTGAAGACCGCCGCGCCGCTCAGAACACCATTGATGAAACAGTATGGGAAACCGTGTCGCGTGATCTATTGGCAGTCTGGGAGAAGATGCGCCAGGTTTTGTGGCCCAAATACTTGATGGGTGGGATGCTTCAGCGTGGTGGTGGAGGTATTGGTGGTGCAGCCGAACGAGGAGAGGCCACTGGGTTTGGTAGTGGTGGTGGTCTGAGGAATCTTGTGGGCCGCTGGCCGGACGCCGATACTGTCTTGCAAGGCGGAATGAGTGAAGGTCTGCGTGACTGGGATCTCTGGTAAGTAATCTGGCAGCATGCTATTGTCTTGACCTAATGCGACTTGGTCGTGCGGGAATACTAATAAGAACTGCCTTTCTAGGGGTCCACTCATTTTCTGCTTGCTTTTGAGCTTTTTCCTAGCAATGCGCGCAAAGGGAGATCAGTCAGACCTGGTCTTCTCCGGTGTGTTCTGTATCGTGTGGATTGGAGAAGCGGTTGTGACTTTACAGATTAAGCTGCTGGGTGGGAATATGTATGTGCATTCATGTCTTCTAGGGTGGTTCCGAGAATGGTTACTAATGTTGTGATCTTAGATCCTTCTTCCAGTCTGTCTGCATCATCGGCTATACGCTCTTCCCTCTTGTCATCGCTGCCCTTCTTAGTGCGCTTGGCCTGCCGACTATTGCGCGGATACCGGTATATCTTGTCTTGATCGCATGGTCTTTGGCGGCGGGCATCAGCATTCTTGGTGGATCCGGAGTGCTCAAGAATCGGGTCGGTATCGCAGTATACCCGCTGTTTGTCTTCTACATTGCGATCGGTTGCCTCTGCTTTATCAGTTAAGGATAGGTGCTATGAGATGCTGGCGATGTAATAGCTGGGGGATTAACCAGCCTTCGTGATAGAAAGACAGTGCTGCAAGCTAATGGTAACGGGCGTCTGAAACCTACCCATCACTTTATGTTCTTTCTGTTTATCCCGTCAATGTTCCTTGAAGCTGTGCTTTGTTTGGTTCTCCTTAGTGTATTAGTTTATTGCATGCTAAGATATCCAATTGAGAATGTTTCTTATACTCGATTTATTGTTGTTGTTCTATCAGATTAAAAGCGTGCCGAGAGATAAAACTGACTAGTAAGGAAGGCTACTGCGGGGCGGTGACCGGACGACTGCCGACGACAACAAAGCAGTTTGTCGTCACCCGTTCGTTGGTGCGAATCGGCCGCTTCTCGACCTGCACCTCGCCCACTAGTAGTTAGATCTCTGCCTCATTCGATCGCTTTTCCACAGAGACCGTTAGCACTTGGCACCTGGGACTCCTTCTTCTACCAGACGCCCTACAGCGACCACCACAGTACCTACCACCTGATCCGATTGTCGTCCCCACGTCGATCATACAGCTGAGGAGCGACCTTTTAGCTCGGGAAGATATCCCACATTCGTTGGATCGTGCAAATCTCTCTTTGCCGGCATCCACTACAGCTTTTGTTGGAGTCAACCGAAAATATAGGACATGGCAACTGACTCGGGAGATAATGTTGGGGTGAAGGGTACATTACACCGTTCTGCAGAGGTATCGGCTGTAAAACTGACGTGGTGATCGCACAGATGATGCTCGCGTGGACCCAATGGACACTAAAGGTACGTAAAATTTTGAAGTCTGTCCCTCCTGCGGATGTCGGGACTCGCTGGTAGTGCGTTTGGTCTAACAGCCCACAGCCACTGCGGATGATTCTCAAGCGTCCGATAACGACAACGCTGAGCGCCCTGTTCGCCACAAGCTAAAGGAGACATCCATCACCTCGGCCCCGAACGCTTGGACAGCTGGCACTTCCACTGAGCAACAACGGGACAGCGAAAATAGCCGTTCGAGCAGCAGGGGCAGGAAGCGATCATTCGACGAGGACCAGCCCGAGAATCTGGATGAGGAAAACGGTCATAGACGGAAGAGATCACGCGACTCTAAGGCTGATGAGGATGAGGGCATTACTTCATCAAATGCGCCCGAGGCAGAGGGAGAGAAGACACACACCACAGACATTGCCAGAAAAATCCTGAGCCCAAAGAAGAAAAGAAGCCGGGACCAACTGGATAAGGATGAGCCAAAGGCCGAAAGCACCGTCGATGACAGTAAGGCTCCCGCAGAAAATGGCGCATCCGAGACGACTGCAGGAGAGCCTGAGAAGAAGCGGCACAGGGACGCTTCCCAAGAAAGAGGATCGGTCCCTCTTAAGAGCGCATTTGCAAACACATCTGCTGTTTCTCCTTTCGGCTCGCTTGGTGCCTCGAAGCCCAAGGAAGAAACCTCGAAGCCGGCTGCCACATCCTCATCTGCATTCGCTGCTTCGAGCCTGGCCGCTTTTGCTAGCTCGGAGCAGTCACCTTTCGGCGCCATAGGAGGTTCTAACACATCTGTCTTTAAGTCAGCAACTACTACTGAAGCTACCAAGCCAGCCGCTACTGGATTCGCGAGCGCCGCTGGCACCTCCGGGTTTGCATCTCTGGGTTCCGGATTCTCAGGGTTCAGCGGTGGGTTTGGGGCTGCTGGTTCAAAGGGCGGTCTCACTAGCTTCGCTGCACCAGGGGGGCCCGGTATTCTCGGCAGTTCTAGCAAGGGTAAGCCGTTTGGAGCAGAAGCGGACGGGGAAGAAGAAGAAAAAGAAAAGGATCAAGAAGCCGATACTGCGCCTGGAGAATTCGAACAGGAGAAGACAGACGAAAGATTCTTTGAACGGCCGAGTACGTCGTCCCATTCCAATCCCTCAAACAACCTTACTGACCACATTCCCAAACTAGTCGAGACAGGAGAGGAAGAAGAGAAAACCTACTTCTCAAGCAAAGCAAAACTCTTCCAGTTCTCAAATGGAGAGTGGAAGGAGCGTGGCATTGGCACCTTCAAGGTTAATGTCAAGGTTACCGATGGTGAAGAGGACAAGAAGGCTACTCGCTTGATCATGCGCGCCGACGGTGTTCTACGAGTAATGCTAAACACGCCCATTTTCAAGGGCATGAAGGTTGGCGATGCGTCAGGCAACGAGCCCAAGTCCAAGCAGATCCACCTAGCAAGTCTGGAAGAAGGTCGATCGGTCCCTACCTTACTGAGGGTAAGTCAAATCTGCACGTGCAAGATCTCTACACGGACAAAACAACTAACAAGTTGTAGATGCCAAGCGAGGATCTTGCCAGGGAGCTCTATCGCGTTGTCTGTGACCTACTGGAACATCAGTAAACCCATTATATAGGAATCAGCCCTCAGAAAACAATTACTCGGAGGCAGATGTTTTGGGATGTGGCTGTCGCATCAAGGGCTCTTCGGCGCAGGAGACGAGCATCTACATCCTTACAGTAGTAGGTTAAGATGGGATGGCATTTTGCATTTGTTACGAGGAGTCTCTATTGACTGGAGTGTTGGATGTAGCCATAGGCATGGCTCTACATTGGCTGGCACTGGGGTCTCATTTGACATTCACGTTTTTCCTTTCTTAACTTTTGAATATACACCCACTGCATTCGCTTTGTACAGTTATCTTATTTCTTTAATACACCCATCAATCGTTTTACCATTTCAATCTAAGGTTCTGATCACCGCAAGGTAAATCAACACGAAGAGACATACGTGACAATGGCAGGGCAAGGGCATATGGCAGGTAGGGATATCAGTGCCTGTATGCTTCTTTTACCAACTTTTCTGATATTCCCTTTTCACAGTGGCTAGTGACATTCAACTTACCGTATGCATAAATATGTCCCACATCGTTGGATAAGGGGTGAGAGACATCTTACACAGGCAATGCCATATAACCCACCATCATAGATTCCAAGGAAGACAAAGAAGAAACGGAAGAGACTAGCAATTAAAGGCTAAAATCTTATTGACTAGTGAGGTGTCTGCACCGAACGACCGAATTTCCATTATATCTCGGGTTTATGTAAGGCATAGTAGTGTACAGGTCAAGGTAACTAGGGAGATGTGTCATTTGCCCGAGGCTTCTCTTTCACTTTCCCAGTTCCCTTGGTTTCTATCAACCTTTTAACCTCCGGGTAAGGCAACGTGTTCACCATCTCAACATTCAGATAGGATGTTAGTTGCTCCTCGGTAGAGAATTCACAATGCGAAAACCCGCTTCCTAGGAAACCGAACCGATTCCCAGAATGATACTCTATATCGAAATCTTCCCACTGGGGAGTACTAAGCACATCGAAAAATGCAAGACGGGAGCCGGGCCACATCACGATGGGACCATCGGACCTCCCTTGCTTAAACCAGCTAGTGCATGGATCGGCCCAGCATGTTCGTGGGAGATATGCACGGCAGTGCTCCATGAACTGGGCAATGGCGGAGTCCTTCGGAGTTATACATCGAATGTGCTGTACGTACATCTTGCGGATAACTTGCAGACAATGCTTGCTCATCTTTGTGATGATAGGTAGAAGGGATCCCTGTGCAACGGGTGTGAATGGCCCAGAGAACATAAGATAGTTTGGCATCCTGGGAGCAGCGATTCCTACATAGGACTCGGGGACTTCAGCCCAGCGTTCTTGTAAGCAGACTCCGTCGAGTCCGTAGATAGGAAATTGAGGTCGGTATGAGGTGTCAAAGCCGGTGGCGCAGATTATAACATCACATTCGTACTCGTTTCCATCTTGGTCTGTGAAGCCTTTGGATGTGATACTTGCTACTGGTTCGGTGAAAGCAGTGGTCTTCTCTCCTACTAGGGCCTCTAAGTACCCGTTTCCGGGAGTTGGCCGCCTACAGCCCACGTTGAAATTCTTGGGGATAATTTTATCGACGAGATGCGGCTTGCTGTCAAGTTTCTTTCTCATTTCGTTATATGCGTACTATGGCTTCGTTAGAGGTGAAGTTCTCAACTTGGCTGATGCGTTGTACTCACTTCATTGGCCTCGTGTGATTCTTTCGTATTCCTGAGCACAAGTTTATACCGTTGGTTCAGCTCGCCTTCGATCAGTCTGCGGTAATCAAAGTACTTCTCTGGGTTCCGACGCCATTCGGCTTTATCTTCCTCTGAGTCTGAAGCACTGTGAGCACAGTGGAGCTACTATGGCAGAAGCTTGTCACTTACACTTGAAATTCGCGCCGCCCTTGCCGGCATACTTTTGAGCAAACCCTGCCGTGATCCATGTAGGGTTACGCACCCAGGCATATAACCTGGATACATGAGGGTAAATTGAAGCGACGGTTTGAACCCCAGAGCTACCAGACCCAATGACAGCCACACGCTTGCCCGTCAGATCATATCCTTCCTCATAATGCGCTGTGTGAAAGAGGCGCCCTTTGAAGGTCTTTAGTCCAGGGATACTCGGCCATTTCCAGGCACTATCTGCGGGTTAGACTCAAAGTGCCTGTATTTACCCTGAAACTTACTTCAGAGGCCCTGTTCCATCCAAAAGCACATCGCAATCCTCCTCCCACACCTGATCATGTGCACCACGCAAAGTCAAAACCCACCGCGATATATCATCATGCCAGACAGCCTTCTCGACCCGTGTATTGAGCTGAATGTACTCATCAAGTCCTTCATCTAAGACAATACCTTTCAGATATTCCCAGATCTCCCGGGCACCACTGTAGAAATGAGTCCAGTCGGGATTCGGACGCCAAGGAAACTGATAGTTGGCACTGGGGATATCACAGGCACAACCCGGGTAGCGATTTTCGTACCATGTACCACCCACGTCGGCGTTCTTTTCGAAACATTTTATTTCCACGTTCAGGTCTTCCAGAGCCTTCTGGGCGTGGTGCAAGAAGTCGATCCCTGCAGGCCCGGCTCCCATCATGATCACTTTGAATGGTTTGCCCTGCCTTCCGGGCCATGGTTCTCCGATAATGTGGCCAGTTACGCGGTATCCGCTGGCTGAAGGCTGACCCCATTCGGGGAAATCCACCGGCCGGTCTTTCGATGCGGGGTGAGGGCCTCGTCGATTACTTCCCAAGGTCAAAGGGGTTGAGGTAGCTAGGTTAGAATCCCCCATTGTGAGAATGAGAACGGGCTTCCGGTTTTGAATGAATGCTTAAAGCACGAGGTGTTATGATAGACTTAGTGAAGATGTCTGGAATGTTTTTGTTCCAGGTATATGTACTTGCCATGTGACGTGCGGAGATCCCTGCCCGCGAGCCCCTCCATCTCAGTTCGAGTTCGATGGACTACCGACTGCCAGTCAATGAGCCGCAAGTTGCTGGATTACGAAGGTAAATACATCGATGACGGAACTTTGCAACAAGGGCGCGAAGGCCAGCTTAATCCTGCCACTAAGCCCTAATACTACCTCGAACCGGACATTGATTTCTTGTACCTTAGACTGAGCGTTTCAATGTGGGTCTGTCAAGAATTACCTTGCGTGCCGTGAACTGCAAGCCCTCCCTTTCTCTAGAAATTAAATGACGAAAGAGTAGGTACACACTATAGTGATGCAATTCAGAAGCAGAACGGGCTCTGAGCGGGTCTGGATCATGCATGCAGCAAGATGATCTGCATGCATAAACAGAGTCTACAGACCCGATCCTGCTTACCTATTGCTATACTGTACTATGGGGCTTCGCTGCCAATGATTAACAATTATGATTAGCAAGCCAATTTCTTGAAGAGACTCGAGTAGTACTCAAGGGCTACCTTTTATAGATCCCCAAACTCACTACTCCGAATCCAGTAACATTGCATCCCTATCTCCACGTGACACCGCGTCTTGTCGCCTCCCCGTGTTTTCTCCGACCCAAAATCTTCATACTTCCATCCAGGGACGTTGAAAACGTCACAATGTAGCATCAACATGACCGGTGTCAACCCCCAGACAACCCGTTTGAGCTCGGTATCAAAACGCAAGAAATCATCTGCCGAAGATAACCCTCTGAACCAAGATGGCGCGTCAACAACCATAACCCCAGAACAGCCAACCAAAGCCAAGCGACGCAGAAAAGCCCAAGATCCAACTTCTCCAAACTCATCAACAATATCCACACCCAACAATACCTCCGATATACTTAAAGAAAACCTGGCACCCAAAAAGGCCGCCAAAAAGGGACCCAAATCCAAAGCAACGCCGCCACCAAAAAGCACTCCATCTACACCATGGCCGGACCCATTCAAGAAACTGTCACGGACGCACCGCGCCCTGAATATAGTATACACATTCTGCTGCACACGGAAGCACTTCGCCACAACATTTGAGAACATCAAGAAAGCGGTTCAGGCGCAGATGGGCGAGGAATTGACGGTTGAGGAGATTGCGCGGGTGAGGGTGCTTGTGCCGCGGGCGGTACGGTTTGAGTATGTTGATGAGGCGAAACTGGAAGTGATGACTGTTGGGGACAAGGAGATAGTGGAAACTTATGGTCGGCATAGAAGATATGAGCTTGATAATAGTGGCGATAGTGATATAGAGCCATCCTCACAGAGTAAAGCTCTGTTATTCGAGTTTATAGATGGTGATTTGAAGAGGGAAACCCAACGATCTAAGTCTGGGGAGGATGCAAAACCCGTGCGCAAGTTGAAAGATGAAGATCTGAAGATGCCAGTCTACAGCCAGAAGCAGATGCTCGCGTTAATCGAGAAGCGGAATAAAAAGTTCTCAGACGCGGTTGATACTTTCTTAGTACAGTGTGAAGACGACAGTACTGACCCAGTTGAGAAACTCGAACGGGAAAAGGATGCTTGGATCCCTGTACCTCCAGATGATGATAATGCGGTGCCTGTGACGAGTGCTCCGCCACAGCAGATCCCCAAGGAACGCAAATCTATGTCGGAGATTATTACGGAGATCCGTGAGATGGACTGGTATTCAGCACAGATCGTACCAGAGGGCCATAGGGTGATCGACGCTCAGCCTGCTATTTACGGAGAGTTGTCGTTTAGGCTTTCTCAAAATCTCGTCAATGCCCTGTATAACACACGGAGTATCACGCAGTTCTACTCTCACCAGGCGGAAGCAATCAATCATCTGTACGAGGGTCACAACGTCATTGTTTCCACCTCTACCAGTTCTGGTAAATCGTTGATATACCAGGTTCCGATGCTACATGAACTGGAAAATGATCATGATAGCCGGGGACTGTATATATTTCCCACGAAGGCCTTGGCCCAGGACCAGAGACGAAGTATGAAAGATCTACTGCAGTATATGGAAGGTTTGCAACATACCATGGTCGAGACATTCGATGGTGATACGCCAATGGAGAATCGTAATATGGTTCGTGACGAGGCGCGAATCATCTTCACGAACCCAGATATGCTACATATCACAATCTTACCACAGGAGAGTGCCTGGCGTACATTCCTAAAGAGTCTGAAATTCGTTGTGGTCGACGAGCTACACGTCTACAACGGTCTCTTCGGATCCCATGTTGCATTCGTCATGCGGCGACTACGCAGGATATGTGCAGCTGTAGGGAACCGCCATGTCCGGTTCATCTCATGCTCAGCTACAGTGGCAAACCCTGAAGGCCACATGAAGGCTATTTTCGGCGTTGAAGACGTCAAACTAATAGACTTTGACGGCTCTCCCTCTGGCCGAAAAGAGTTCATATGCTGGAACACACCCTTTAAAGACCCTGGCGATCCTACTTCAGGACGTGGAGACAGCGTCGCTGAAACCGCACGACTGTTCTGCCAGCTAATCCTGAGAGGCGCAAGGGTAATAGCGTTCTGTAGGATACGCAAGCTATGCGAGGTCCTCTTACAGGCTGTGCGGGCTGAATTTCAGACCCTCGAAAGACCAGAAATTGGTAACTTGGTTATGGGCTATCGAGGCGGGTATAGTCCCCAGGATCGACGGAAAATTGAAAAGGAAATGTTCGAGGGCCAGCTAATGGGGATCGTGGCGACCAATGCCCTCGAGCTGGGTGTCGATATCGGCTCTCTAGATGCTGTCATCACCCTCGGCTTCCCATATTCCATCTCCAACCTACGGCAACAGAGCGGCCGTGCCGGACGCAGGAACAAGGATTCCCTCTCGGTGCTCGTCGGAGACAGATATCCCACAGACCAATACTACATGAAAAACCCAGAAGAACTATTCACCAAACCCAACTGTGAGCTGCAGGTGGACCTAGCCAACGAGCTCATCCTCGAGGGCCACGTGCAATGTGCCGCATTCGAGATGCCCATCCGCCCCGACGAAGACAGCATCTTCTTCGGGCAACAACTCCCCGAATTCGCCGCTACACGCCTCACACAAGACGCCCTAGGCTTCTACCACTGCCATGAACGATTCCGCCCACAACCATCCCGCTGCGTCTCCATCCGCGACACAGAAGACCAGCACTTCGCCGTCATTGACGCCACCACGCCCGCAACATTGTCCTCGAAGAAGTCGAGGCGTCACGCGCCTTCTTCACCATCTACGAAGGCGGCATTTTCCTCCACCAGGGCCACACATACCTCGTCAAGGAACTCAACCCCGACAGCCGGTTTGCGCGCGTCGTCCGCGTCCACGTCGACTGGAACACCATGCAACGCGACTACACAGACATCGACCCCATCGAAACAGAAACCATCCGACAGATTAGCCCGACAACGAGCTCCCGCGCCTTCTACGGCGCCGTACGCATCCACGCGGTCGTCTACGGCTTCTTCAAGATCGATAAACGAGGTCGCGTTCTCGACGCCGTGGCGGTTGATAACCCGCCCATCGATATCCTTACCAAAGGCATGTGGCTCGACGTACCCACACGGGCCCTCGAAATCCTCGAATCAAGACACCTCAACATCGCGGCGGCCATACACGCTGCCGAACACGCCGTTCTCTCCCTACTCCCCACATTCGTCATTTCCTCCCCGGGCGACGTGCGAACAGAGTGCAAGGTCGCGAAAAAGGAACTAGGCAAGAATCTACGAGTCGCCGTCGAAGCCCGAAGCAAGGAGAAAGAGAATATCCAGAATATCCTCCGACCTCCTGCCCGCCAACGACCCGCACGATTAATGTTCTATGACGCCAAGGGCGGGTCCTGCGGTTCTGGAATTGCAGGAAAGGCTTTTGAGTTTGTCGATGTACTTCTTCGACGCGCGGTAGCGAGGATCGAGGCTTGTCAGTGTATTACACCGAAGGGATGTATTGAATGTGTTTGCGACGAACGGTGCAAGGAGATGAACGAAGTGATGAGTAAAGCTGGGGCGGGAGTTGTGCTGAGGTGTTTACTTGGTTGGGAGGTCGATGTTGATTCTTTGCCGTGGGGTGAGGATGTGAATGGGGAGGATGGAGTGGGGGAATTGGCGGGTGGATTGGAGACGGTTGTTCCGGCTCAGGAGGTTCGGGTTCGGTGTTGACATTTATGCTTACTGTCGATAAAGGGATTGTCTGGCTTTAGGTGACTTTGTTGTTACTCCGCCGGCCAAACCTATATTTAGACTTGTACTACAGTTGCTGAACATTGTGCGTAGGTGTAAAATTCAAACGAAACCGTGATAGTTAGTTTGATTGTCTACAGAATGTAGACAAGCTCATGCTTCCTTCCATTGGGTATATATGATCTCATGTATATCTGTATGCAAATGCGAGTAAATGATATGAAATCCATGAATAAGCGATTGCCCCCGTATCCTGGCTGTCAGTAGCGCAGTGTCCAATATTATAATATTACTTTTAAAGGACCTTCGTTTGTTTTGTTCCGATCATCTCCAGGATCGAACACAAAGATAATACTGAAAATGCATGTCATGAACGAATATAAGATGTCGCTCAATGGGTATATGGATTAAAAAAGCAAAATAAGTGAAGAGGCTAAGGAAAAGACATCTCATCCGGTCATCAGTTCGGGGGGGTGTGTTTCGCTGGGATGGAGTGCATCCCCCCCAAGTATGGGGAGCCTCCACTCCGTGGAAGCTAAGAGAAAATGTCCAGAAAATGTTGGACTATAATCGGGACATGGTGAAAATACCACTGGTGGTCATGAGGGTTGAGGAGTATGCTCTACAGAGCCCTCTGCTGGTCTTCAAGATTGAGGAGCCACACTTCACAGTGGACTCGAGAGTGAGCTTATAGCATTCGAAAGTGTTATTGTAAATGCAGAAGCTTCGGGCACGTAACCCTGTTCATCGGTCTTCTTGTCCCAATGGGGACGAATTATTCGAGCTCGAGGAGTCATCCAAGCTGATATTCCAGAACAATGACCTCATGTTGCGAACACTCTCGCGGAAATTATCACGCGGAGTATTAGAACGTTCCTCCGTCATAGACCGCACCTCTCGGATGATATCCGGATACCCTTCATCGTTAGAGAGCCACCAGTGGTTGACCTCTGGCGACTGCCATACAGTGGCCAATAGCTGCCGGAACTTCGGGGCCATTACATACCTACCGCCCAATGCACGGTCAGTTACCTGGTTTCTGTGGTACCTGTTGCCCAAGGGGAAAGAGATATCAGAATGACTTACCCGTTACGCTCCAACAGCGCCAACCTTTTTCGGCCCCACATGGCATGTTTACTGTCCTTAGGGGCAAACAAGCACGCCATTCCAATACTGTTCTTATATGTAAACATATATCCATTTTCCTTCTCCGGCCACCTCTCAATGGCCTCGATCAGTCGACATTGCTCTAGAGCCAAATGTTGCAACTCGGATGGTGACGATTGTCTCACAGAGAGCAGCGATTGGTACTTATACATCGCTTTGGTGGAATAGTAATCAATCCATGCCACATTCACATCCCACAGCGGGCCCCGATACATGCCGCCAGGGATATACGGGTCAACAATGTCATCTTCTGTCAAAGGTTGTCTGTCTGGATACTGCCAGACAGTGTACTCCGAATTGTGGAATTTCTCCAGGATTTCCCGTACTTTTTCGATGAGCTGGCCGAGCTGGTCATTTTGCAAGATAAACTCGTCAATTGGAATCATCCCGCGCGACAGTTTGGCATACAACGACGCCATCTCCAGCCCGAATCGACGATTGATCGACGCAGCCAAGTTGAGCTGCTTGTCTGCGTCCTCTGGATATATGGCGGCCTGTTGAGCATCGTAGTCTTCTTTCGCGATGTACCATTCCCGGCCCAGGACCATTTCATTTCCGGCTAATATTCCCGCTACCACGTCAAATCGAGCGTACCAAGGAAATATTTGACCATGGAGCTCGTTTGTGATTATGGATTCGGGGCTTAAGAGCTCACGCATCAGTGCATGAGCAGCTTGATGGTGGTCGATCAGGTTTACCCAGTCACCGATGAATTCCTGGTTGATTCCAAATTAGTGTCTCTCCGGGCAAGACAAGGGCGCTTTCGCGGACAGATGAATAGTGGTACAAGGGAGGAAGCATGATAATGGCGGTACTACGATGGTGAAACCTACTTCAAAAGTTGTGAGAACCAAAACGGTGATCAGTGTCGCCTCCGAATGGTCTTCACTTGACGCCAATGATTTCCGTAACATCTTCAAAGCCATGTTGTAATATTTGAGAAACGTATACAGCTTCCCGTTTCCAGTTTGAACGCAATGATGGTACGCAGCGAAGCCGACGACGGCATAGAGAAGGGGGTCATATTGCAGAGCCAATTCGATGAGACTCTGATGGACGAATCGGTGGCTGTCACTCCTCATGAAATAATGCCGTGGGGTCATATACCCCTGATGGAAGGCGAGATAGAAGCGCACATCTTCCGGTAGATGAGCGGCGTTGGGAACTGCGAAGGATTCATAAGGGTTCAGGCCGACGCTGACCGACCGCACACTTGCGGAATCGAGCCTCAACGACGCCTCAGTCGATGGCGAACTGCTAGGCTCCCTATAAGATCCCGGAGTTTCAGAGGCAGCTTGAATTGTGAGTGACTGTTGCTTCGCTTTGCGTCTGGCTAAAGATTGTGCGCTGCGTTTGTTGCGAAGGTCGAGCTTGGTTCTTGTCCCATTCGGACCCGTGGAGGGCGATAAACGTGAACTAGATCCCACGCTGCCTTCTTCTTCCTCGTCCTCATCGGCGATGGGTTCCAAGATGTGTATGTCGTCTGCTTCCACATGGCTAGATGAATCACTCCCGCGCGATTGGGGCCGAGGTGCCTTGGACTTAGCTCCGGAACGGGATCCAGCCGAGGCCATAGAGCCGCTCGTGCCCGGAGTGGGATAGACACAGTCGCGGTTTCCCTTCCGACATCTATCGCAGACGGGACGGGTCTCATCACATTTGATCCGACGGGCTCGGCATGTGAAACAGCCACTTCTGGTGCGCTTGTGCTTTTTCTGGTCTGGGATGGGCTGCAGCAGCGACTGTGACTTCGGAACAGGCGCAAATGAAGCAGGCGGGGCCGTTACTGACAAGCCCGACTGCGAGGGGGGTTGGTTAGGAGGGTTATGCCACAGGGCGACACTCTCCGGATATTGCCCGGGACCCAGGATGGAGTAGGCGGAGAGTGCCGACGGCTCGTTCAGGTGCTGTGACGGATGCAAGAGAAAGCTGTTTAAGGGTGTCTGAGATGGCGGAAATGAGTTTGCCATCGTGACCGAGACCAGGTGAGTTGCATCCAAGCCTTCAATCGGATTGATGTTGACGAGATCGGCATGAAGAGAAATGATCTGATCAACTCAGAGCTCGTCGGCACCGCAGGCTAGGAACTCTGGCCACTCTCATCATCCAGGCGAGGAGGATGTTCGTTGAGAGGGCGGACGGATAGTATTAGGGATTAAATTAAAAATAGTTGATTATATATAATGCCGAAGGGAAAAAAGGGGGGAGGAAGTTGAAACAAGCGTCTTCGAGAAGGATGGGCAAACGGAAAGAAAGGAAGCGGAAAGATGGATGAAGTGGAAATCGTGACTCCGCTGGAGACATCAAGACAACTAAAATGGTCCCGGTCAACAAGCAGGAATGGATATGAATGGCGTTAGTGAGACTGATGGGGAGAGTCAAAAAAAGTCAAATCCAAGGATCACTAGTGTGTATGATCTGGAAGGGGAGGATGGGAAGAAGAGTGGGCAACAGGATAAAAAAAGAAAAAGAAAAATCCATGAAATCAGAAAGCAAAATGGAAAAGAAAATAAAATAATAATTAGGAAAATTAAGCAGCAGCAAGAAGGAGGTGAACCATGACTTCACCACCGCCTCGATTGCCCTAATTGGAATTCCAACCCATCGCGAGTTCCAGCGATGCCAATGACACTATACACACTATCCTATACTATAATATAACACTAAATTCCTAAGACTCCCCTCCCTCTGATCTTCTACTAGTCCATTCTATCGACTGTTTGCCAATTTTAGAGCGTTTCTGACGATGGAGAATCAGCAGATCCCTCATGGCCACCGATAAGCTACGCCTCATGGCTTTATTATGAAGCATGACTTAAACCTCCATAGCTCGCTATCTATCGAACCCATGTGAAGTCCAGTTCATTTCGGAATTGATATAATCTTAATCCTTTTTTTTTTGTTTGCTTTTGTCTTTCACCCTTGATTTCCCCCTACTCCTGTAAGTAGAACCTCCTTGCTTTTCTAATGCACCATATATAGTCATCTTGTCAGTCATTGCAGGAACCACCCGAACTCCCCTCGGACAGTCTGGGGCACCGGAATGACTTTAGATATGAGCAGATGAAAATGGGACCCATACTATGGGGCAGAGACCCAACGCTATCTCACTAGTGGCTTTGGGTTGGTATGTGCGGCTTTGGCCTTGGGAAACATGCATAAGATGATTCATGAGTCAAAAGTCAAAAACAGAAAAAGGGGGTCCTCAGTCTGGGAGAAAAAAAATGCTAATACCAGACTAAGGGTTACGGAACAGAAAGTACAAAAAAAGAAAAGAAAGAAAGAAAGAAAAACGAAAAAACAAATGGGTTCCTGGGAGGTGGTCTTTGCTTTTCTTCCTCTTATGCAGAGAAGCCAAGAAAGACTGGCGCACAATTCACCGTCAGCCACCATATGTGCCGTTACTTTTGCCTGTCCTCTCTGGCCTCTTCTCTTTTTCTTTCTTCCCTTTTTTTTCTTTTTTTCTTTTTTTCTTTTTTCTTTTTTTTTTCTTGTTTTCCCTTTCTCCACTCATGATGCAGACAAGTCATGATGATGTCTCCTCGGAACTTACGGGCGAAATAAAGACCGACTTAATTCCTTTTAGTTCTTCGTGTTCATTGGTAGGAAATATATTAATCGTGTTCTATCGATTCCCTTCTTTTCCTGCCTTCAGTAACCAGCCATGCTGATCCCGAATGAAATCAGCCACAATTCGAGTTAGACCGAGAATATACGTGCAGGACAATCGAGTCAAAAAGGTTAACCATGACCCAAGGCAAGGTTCAGATGTAGAAAAAAAGAAAAAAGCAAAAGAAAAGAGAAAGAAAAAGAAAGAAACTGTTGAAGAGGCCGCGGAATTAAGTCCCGGAAGTTGAGCGCTGATTGGTCTGATTAATCCAGGAATTGTAACATGGAGCCCCATGGAGACTGTGGGTAGTGGTGGTGGTGGTGGTGGTGGTGGTCATGCAACCGAGCTCATGTTAGGTCGATCTATACTGTTTCTGAGCTTTCAGATCAGTCAGCCCATCCGTCAGCGGAAGAATTCCAAACACGAACGCCGTGTGAAAAGGGCTGTGTTAGGGGACCAAGAGACCTAGTGGTCCCCGACCAGATATGGCCATGTCTGCCAAGGCTTGTCCAGCTTCATGTACCTGTGCCCTAGGAATGCCGAGCAAGTGCCGTTGATGTCTTCCAGCTCCAGAACATGATTCAAGTTGCTGCAGAGCTTGACGCCGGTAATTTCCTGTCCGGGTACAAATCTTACTGGCAGCTTGACGATCTATCCCCAGCAAATAGCAGTTTTATTCGATTTTTTATTTTTTATTTTTTATTTTTTTTATTATTCTTTTTTCCCTTGGATGTCTGGCCCCTTGGGAACGCCTCCCGGTCGTTCTGCAGCACGCGGAGCACTCCGCCCAACCTTCTTTCTCGGGGAATGTTGTGGATAATAAGTTACAAATGCCTCGTAGAACCATAGCATCTAAAACGAATTCATCCATATTGCCGTTCGCCGCGTCGGCAAATATGAAACTGACCCTTTGTTGAAACCAGTACTATCTGGGCAGGATTTGCCGACGTGCTGTTCCAGTAGTGGAGACGGAAAAGAGGATTAGTCCTACCGACTTGGGGCATATGGTGGTTCGGTGGAACAGCCTTTTTGCGCACCGCGTTCCATCAACCAGGCTCATAGAAGTCAATCTTATGACCAGGGTATCTGACAGCCGTTGTGGTCCTGGTTAGGCATGCCACACGATCTGTACCGCCCAGTGCAAGTGAGACATTTGGTGAACGGTGTTTGCATCCTGCCTGTGCATGTGGTTGGTTGTGCGGAACAGCTGCATTTGATCGCCAGGGCGATCACCGTCCGCTGCAGGTCAACTCATGAGGCTATCAAGAATCATTCATGAAGTCGACAATCTAGGCAACCACATGAGGTCCCGTTTGTTTGATTAACCGTGATAAATAGTTTTGGTCGTGGAAGTTCCAACGGATGGGATGGAAGGGAACTTGACCCGCCGAGGAAGCAAATCGGCATAATCGGACAAGACATCCGTTCCTGATCGACATCGAGGGTTTTGACAGCTTTTCTCTCTTTCGCTCATGCTCGACCCAACCCACAGGCCAAAGTTTCGTGCCGGGGACCAGTCTAATTAGCAGGGGCAAATGGAAATTGTTCATTTCCCTTATGCGTCGTACTCCGGCGTATTCGTTCTATCCGTTATTATGTACAGAAAATGGAAATTTTCTGCACAATCCGCCCTACCCTATCCACTTTCTTCGTATTTGTCTATCTTGCTAAATGAAAGTTGCAGTTACCAGCTCGTCCTCTCTCATTTGGTCGTTCTCCTTTCTCCTCTTGTGCCTCTTCCAGGCTTGTAGAGGTTCTTGGCTAGTGCTCGTGACGAGGGGATTGGACCCAAGTGGGACGATATCTTCACAAACCCGCAATAATAATAATAATAATCATAATCATAATAAAAAAAGAAAGACAAGAATGAAAAAGGAAAAAGAAAAAAAATGGTCCCAAATTATCCGAGTACTAACGAATTGACTGGCGTGGCTCTCTGCCGAATCCAGTGAAAATAGTACTAACCAAGGATTGGAAATGGGGACCATATGGCCCAAAAGGAGGTAATTGCTCCTGTGGGTAGGCTGCCCGTCACTTGGAAGACAGAAAAGGATTTGCCTCTCTACTCCGAAGGGAATTGAGCAACATGTCCAGTCGGGGGTGGACAATCCAGACAACTACCACTCACATTCCCTGGGTACCAAACTAAGCGCTTGACTATCTGTTGTCTACCTATGGTGACTCCCCAGATGGGGAAAAGGGATCCATGGAAGAAATGAATTAATTGTTTGGGGACCATTCCAGGGCCGTGAGCGATGGACCCAACGACCTCCTCCGTACTGAATGGCTAGGACATCCATACCTCGATAAGTATGCACATTGCACATGTCCCGACTCCCGACGGTCAAAAGATACCGTACTTCTGTTCCGCTTTGGTCTTGGGGGCCCACGGTCTCGGATTGTGGCCCTCTCCAAACTCAAAGTGACTACCTTGCTGTCTAGTCTGCTTCCTGGCACGCCTGATCAGCTTCGAATGAGGTTTATCCCGGGTTGCCTCGATCCACGGATGGGATATTATGACGCACAGGTACCTACGTGGCCAGCGATCTGAAACAAAATGCCCAGGGAGTCCAACTCTGGGAAGAGGGCCCAAGCCAGCACAGTTGAAGCACAGTTCAACCAGGTAACACTGGGAGGCTTGCTGAAAGGGGAACTGACTCAACTGATACCATTAGCTGGGGGGGAAAGCAGGGGAGAAAGGACGGGGAGAAGCGGGGATGAGAACTGGATCAGCTCCCAGACTGTCGTGCGCGTGACGATCCAATGGCCCCCATATCACAAATCCGGTGGCTTGCAGCTGGCTCATTCCGATGGGGATTAATTTCTGGCGCTCAATCTCTGTCCCATCCGAGAAGCTCTCGGAAATGGCGACTAACCCTCTAGGAGGATATCAGCCAGCCATCAACCACTTAGTGCCGGCCTACTATCCAGGGTAGATCCTCATAGGATATGCTCAGGCTTAGCTTAGATGCAGGCCAACCGTTGAGGCCACATCATAGGCCTAACCACACACACCCCCCCTTCCGAGTCTGGCCCTTAATTACCTTGGGTTGAGTGGCGGAGTCTCTCTAATCCACTATGAGATCAACTCCGAGAAAGGCGGAATACTAAAGTATTAGATCACTGTTTTGGACGAGTCAAACTGTCAGAGTCGTTCAAAAGTACTTCTCACTAGCTTCTGATCTAAAAGATACTCGATATGTTGAATCTGTGGAAACTATGGTATGACAAGGGCCAGGTAAGGGCATACTCATAGGGCCTGAGGTACTCCGTACATACTAGTAGCCATCCCAATAGAGTATAACGTGATCTGCATTCATTCCACGACAATAAAGTCCCAGAAGGCCTTCGTCCACAAGACCAGTCACACAGTGGCTCAGCGTTGGACAGATCTTAGCTTAGGTACTAACAGCCATAGAGGAGTAAATTTGAACTTTGAATCCGATTGATCACCGCCGACAAAAGTCTACGAGTCATTTCATACCTTCATTCGGATCTTTTGGAGGGGGTTAAAACTTTAATCACAAGGCGTCCACCTGGAAAACTTTTCCATTAGCACATCCGGAGACCACGTATGCACTGTATAAACTAAGCAGTAACCATACCGCCAGGCCCTTGCTATCATGCAATGCTTAATTGAAACCATAAATTATTGTCCCGAAGAGTATAGCTGTGACTCGTCATCTTAGACCAGACCGCTTCTTTTTTGTTGTTTCTTAGCCCTGCTGTGGCAACCTCATTCATGCTTCCGTCGAGCCACGTTTCTTTTCCTTTCTTATCTCATCGACTGTAAGCTGCACCCCTTCAATCACAACCTCCCATTCAACAGCATGGACCTTTTCTTCAAAATGTTCAAGATCTTCATCCTCTCCCTTGACGAATGGGATCTCTCGTACAACTATCGGGGTGCCCATATCAACCTCAGAGATCACCTTGTGAATCATTACCCCTGTCTTGTCGATCTTTCCTTCTAACCAGGCGGCATGGGCCCGCTCAATTGCATGCTGCAAGGGTTTGCAAGTTAATCATATCATTCCTCGAGGGGCGTATCCACAACTTAATAGATGTAGCGGGGAAGAATGCAACAAGGGGAATATAGAGAACATACCGCTCCATTGAAAGCCCCCGGCAACGCAGGGTGAAGGTTAATGATCTTAACCTTAGCCGTCTCCAGTGGCTCTAAGAACCTCGGTGACAGCACATGCATGAATCCCAGACAAGCTACCATGTCCGGCTTATCAGCCAGGACCAACCTCGCCAGCTCCGCATCATATTCCTCCCGAGCCGCCTGAATGCCCTCTGGTGTCGCAGGGTGCTGCTTCTTATATTTCACAAGGTTGTGGTAATGTGTAGGAATGCTCGCACGTCGAGCACGTTCGAGTCCAAATGCGTCTTTGCGGTTCGATAAGACTCGGACAATGTTCACCGGAAGTTG
The DNA here is from genome assembly GCF_001792695.1 of Aspergillus bombycis. Taxonomy (NCBI): domain Eukaryota; kingdom Fungi; phylum Ascomycota; class Eurotiomycetes; order Eurotiales; family Aspergillaceae; genus Aspergillus; species Aspergillus bombycis. The sequence goes on from NW_019170054.1 coordinate 76,202, forward strand.
TCCCGCGACTGTCTGGTCGATTACGGTTTGGAGGTTTGAGCCATTGCCTGATATCAATACAGTGAGTCGAATCGGTGTATCCATCTTGGATATAATGTATAGGTATGGCTGGAGAAACGGAGAATAGGAAGCGTTGTCGGGATTGCCGATAACGATTGGTAACAATTCCTGCTAGTTAATTTCTGCCCAACTCAATTGATCCAGGTAAATTTATAATGTAAGTATGTTAGTCGAGCGGACAGAGTAAGCTTGCAGGCGATGGAAAAAAAAAAGTCACCACGGAGCGAAGATAAGCTTAATCTTTCCTCTCAACAACTGAGAGGATCAATAGATATAGTTTGGTGGGGTCGAGGAAAGATGTGGGCTGAGTCAGCAGCTTGTTGAAGAGGGGCAACAGTTCGGTTTCCAGTTCGACGCATGCGGGGCATCTGGATTACTGTAGGTATTGCAGTACGTACTACTAGTAGTAGTAGTGTAGTTGGCTGAACACGTAATGCCTGAATTATAGGGCGTGTACTGCGTTCCTACTAGTAGTATTACAATGATCTCACATTCACAATTGTGAGCCACTCAAGTCTCTCTTTCTCTACCTCACCACACAGTATGTTACAACTACTGAATTAGTGTCTTATAGTAGAGATTTTAGCATTTCATACCCATGTCATATCAGAAGGTACAGGAGACATAGATGATGAACCCAGTGTTCTGGCAAAGTTAAGAGACCATTCCGCGTCATTCTATCCGTTGTCTCACCATCCAGCCTTTATCAGCCCCAATATCAACAGCCAAAATTAAGAACAGAGGAAATAAATAGGCTCCAGGAAGAAGTATGCAGAAAAGAGAAACAAAATGCTGTAATGGATATCCTCGGTGAAAACAAAAAAAGAAGTTCGTTAAGCTATGAAATATGCGCTTCATGCAAATCTTGGGTGATAACCAATGCAAATTGGTGGCAGCGGGACAGATGATCGTTAATGTGGGCAGGAAAACGGCAATCAAGCAGATGACGTGTTTTCTGGGGTGTGATCTGCATTCGATGTCTCGGCTACGCCCTGACCTCTGCATAGAGGGCAAGAGTTGCGACCAGTTGTCAACCACTATAGAATATGTTAGTTCTGCAGAAAAGGCTCAATATAGATGTGTCGACAAACCTGATCTATGCAATCTCGGTGGAACACATGCGCACATTTGGTCAATTGCCGGAGCTCTTCAGCAGCTTCGTAATCGCTAAGACAGATCAGGCATCGATCCCCGTCGGGAATTTGAATGGCGCCAGCACCATCCAGGGCTTCCGCAACAAGAGAGCTACTATATTCTACAATACGGTATACTCCACCCGCCGAAGTGAGGTCCTCCTGCGTGGCAACCGGAGGCTTCACTGGACCAAGGAGAGACGAGAGTAGAATCATGTCTTCATACGTTGGGTTCTAGTATTTAGGTTAGCTTGAGTTCTATGGGCAAGGGGAGGAACATGTCATCCTTACATCGGTGAAGAGACTTGGTGTCGCAAACGCAGGGTGATTTTCGGAAAGGTTTGTTCCCACGACATAGATCAACCAGCTTCTACCTGCAGGAGAGGGAGCATTGTCTGGTTCGACAACACCATTGCGCCTGACCGCACCAGCGCCTAGGTCACGATGGCGGACATACTCAGAATCACTACGACGTCGTTGACGGGATACGTTGAATGGAGTGTTACCATCAGCAGGTTCAGCTGGAGGCTGCATAGTCCGGTGTTCGTTCAGTTGCGGCAAGGTGCTTGGGGACCTCACCGATGCAGAAGATGTTCTTCGGCTTGGAGTTGAAGCACCCGACGACACGGCTGAAAGCCCGGGGTCAGCAGGCGTCGATGGTGGAGGGTGAGGGCCAGGAGGGCTTTCAGAGACAATGGAAGGGAGAGATGAGAGGGGACCACGACTCCCAGTATCAGATAGCCTCCTTGACGGACTCCGATGTCCGACTTGCAGGGGAATATCTTCATTATTATGCGTAGTACTAGGACCTCCAGTTTGATGCCGACTAGGTATAAATCTTGGTCGTCCTTCAGCGCGTGCTGTGAGGTTAGGACCGTTGTCTGGATTCCGTGGTAGACTTCCTGGTGACAAGAACGGTAGACGGAGCAACGTATCCAAGCCGGGTCCAGGGCCTGGATTCTGCTGGTCATTGCCGGGACTATTACCTGACGGGACAGACCTTACTCCCACAACAACCAGGGTAACAGTACGTCCTTCAGGTCCATCCGTGGGGTTCTCAACATCCATCCCATCTGCGCCACTCTCTGGAGCATTCGTGGCTGTTGCAGATCGATTTGAAGTTGCTGAGGGTCTTACGCCATCTGAATTTGCAAATCGGAACACTCGTAAGAAATTGACCGGAGTTGGCGCTCCGTTCTCCCCAGAAGCGGCTTGGCTATCACCTGCTGCCTGCGCGGAGGTAGCGTGTTGTAAACTCTGTATAAAGTTTTCTAACGAATTATCGAGACCTTCGTTGCCAAGGGCTTGAATATTAGGCATTACAGGGCCAGTTGTGCCAGAAAGTTGGGCAGCAATGGCAGCAGCCGCCAGTTGAAGGACACGCGAGAGCGGTGTCTGCTCCTCCCGCCGCAAAACTCTAGATGGGCGTGCTCGCAACAGATTTGGGAAGTGCCGCAAGCCAGTTGGGCTTTGTCCAGACTGCAAAGACATGGGAGAGACGGGGCGGGTGTGTCCTATAGCAGGCTCCACGGAATCGAGTTCATGGGGTTCATCAAAGTCCATCTGACTAGTCATTGGCCCTGGTGGAGGGAGGAATGTACCTGGAGTGTCGTCAGGTATTGGCCCCATCGAATGGCGTATATCTCCGATGTTCTGATCAGACATGTTTGTAGACGGTTGGCCGAACATCTGCGTGATCGGACCCGAAATTGAATTTCTAACGCGATGCAACCGAGCACTTCGACGCCAAGAACTTCTAGTTGTCTCCAGTGTATGATCTGAGGTAGGGTCGAAAAAAGTAGGAGAGTGGGGAGCATCCGAAAGCAGTCCCGGATCACTACGTGGAATGAAATAGGGACCACGGGCAGAGCGTCGTCGAGAGATACCTCTTGAGCTAAGCGAGCTAAACGGACTAAAACGACTGCTGCTATGAGCGACTTCTGATCTTGGTATCGACCTTGATACGATTCCGTGTCGATGAGCGTGGCCCTCGGCAGGGGTTTCTTCTTCGCTGCTAAGAAGGCCACGAATAACTGAGTTTGGCAGAATTCTGGATCCCAGCCTTGACATCGTGGATTGCCTTCTTGCTGCCATGCGGGCGAAGATCGCAGACCGATACTCCCGCTGAGTTGGTTCATATTGTGGCCCATTTTCTTCTTGAATGCTTCCCATATGTCCTATACCGCTCGATTGCTCCTCGGCCGGTCGCCATGTCTCCCCGCCTGAGCTGGCTTGATCCGGTAGCATATCGCCATTATCCGCCCCTCGTTGGGGCCTAAACACCCCGTTTTGCTCCAAGTTGTGATCGTTGTTCATATCCCTGTCCCTATCCCTATCGCGATGACCACGGTGTATGAATGACAGACGGTTCGAAGGACTGTTGTGGCGTTGATGCGTAGAGGAAGATTGTCCCATAGTAACAAAATGAATGGTCAGGACGTGGCGCTAGGATTTATAAACCGCCTAGTATTGCCATCAGCATTTGATGACTAAAGAGACACAGTTCAACATTAGTAAGACAAGCAATACCGCATTCACTGCTAAGGGGCAACATGCTCGAGAGATAGGGAGATAGTGACATAGGAGCAGGGATACATGGAAGGTCAAATGATTGTTAAGGCAAACATATCCGCGGAATCCTCGGCAGCACCTAAGCACCGTGAACTTCCGGTGCTGGGAGTTCCAACTACCATATTAATTCAACAAAGCCACACACCACATACCATTGGACGGCTTAAGCAAAAAACATGGGAATATATAATGGAACTGCGAAAGGACTGTCGATACAAAGTCGGTTATGAAAATTAGACCGTCAGGGAGAGAATTAAAGAATAGAAACGGTAGGTACGTCGTAGTGCCAGGTGGCCGGCCGGAGGTCACGACTTAAACGTAATATTATATGCGGTATGGTGGATTAAAAACGAAGGAGACGGCAGGAACGAGGGGGGTGGAAGGGTGATGGTGGTGGTGGTAGTGATGCTGATGATGATGATGGCAATTGATAACGGCCGCACCTAAATTGGGAGTGGTGGTCTTCAAGTCAGGGCGCTTTGGTTAAGGCGGGTCGAGGCTGGCCCGTGACTTTCTTGGCTGAGGGATTGGCATCCTAATACTCGGAGTAGGGTGACAGTTGTGTTACAGTACAGTACATACTTTGCCGGGAACGTACATACATGATTATATTTCTTGACCGAAAACGCTTCATCCTCACAGGACAAAAATAGGCTATCTCTTCGCTATTGGATTCATGATAGCAGGTAGAGCCAAGGTAAGATGAAGCTCAAATCCATCCATACCGTATAAAGTGCAAAAACTCCAGTGCGTACATACGGTATTCCAAAAACATCTCCAAAGTACTCCGTTCTAGTAGTACTAATAAAGTATCAACTAACTACGGAGTACTACTGTGTAGTTACCAGGCTCTGGTCCATATTGAACTGGTCGAGCCATTAGGCACTACTAACGGAGTTGTAGTTCTACTAGTAGTAACTACTATACTACTCCGGAGTCCTGTGTCTAATGAAGTAGGCGGTGAATATTGATTGCCAATCACTACTAGAGCACGTAGTACCTCTACACCTGGTGGTGCCTGAGGTTTAATGCCTTGGTGCCTCAGGATACCATATTCCAAACTCTACGGAACCGCATTCCTGCTTTGCGATACAACTAGAGAGCTAGAGCTACGATTAAGGTCAATCAAGCATATGTATAATTACTCTTGGACATATGACCAATGCATTCATGCATAGTGGCTCAAACATTCAGACCATAGATTACTCTTCTCTTAAGCGCTGATGGCATCCGTTCCCTCAGCCTCTGCCTTCTCATTGCCAATTCCATCATGGCAACAACCTCAAAGTGCGCGCGTTGCCCGGTATGAGTCGAGGAAGCGTAGGAAAGACTATTATGGCTGGGACACTGAGGACGATGTTTTTGAAGGCGACACAACTGATGCAGGATCTGAAATTGCACCTTCTGGTGCATCATTGATTCTGTCACCAGAAGAAGCACATCAATATCGCATAGCCGGTCTATCTTTCGACAGAGAACTACCAGGGGGCCATTTCCCACATGGTCCCGCCAAAGATGAAACCGCTAGCAACCGGAGAAAGGATAATGTTATGAAAGGATTATCATCATTGACACCACCGGTTTACCCACCACAGTCTGCTGCCTATCAAGGCAACCTTCGTCTGCAGCATCTCGCTGTTCTCTCTTCTATTTTGCATCGTTGTCTTCTTGATAGAGACTACATCCGTGCTGGAAGGGCCTGGGGTTTAATCCTTCGTGAGGAGTTTCAAGGAAGCCCAATCGATGTGCGCGCTGAAGGGAGATGGGGTATTGGAGCTGAAATCTTGCTCCGTCGAGATCGCCAGCATTCGGATCACGCCTCGGGATCTGCGAGAGCTATCAAAAATGGCCAGAAGTCGGAAGTTCCTGGGCTTTATTTTACAAGACAAGGGTTCGAAGCTGCCAAGCAATACTATGAGAGACTCGTGGTCCAGTATCCATTTCGGAAAACTGCTCCGGACTTCACAAGTTCTTTGCACTTTTACCCAGCCATGTTCGGACTTTGGGTTTATGTTACACAAGAGGAGAGCAATGCTGCTCGCCAAGATATCCGGAATCGCCAGGAAGTTGCACCCAAGGAAGACTCGGACGATGCAGCATCTGATCTAGAGAGTTCCGACGGCTCAAGTCAAGAAATGCAAAGCCTCATCGCAGACATCAGGGCAATTGAGCTACACGAAGCCCAGAAGATTGCGGCAAGAATGGATGAAGTTCTTGTCTCTCCCCCCTATTCGGATTCTCCCGAGCTATTAGAACTTAGAGGCATGGTTTCTCTTTGGATCGGCGACCTTTTCATGTCTTCCTTGGCTCATCGCATGGAGGATACCGACGGGTTTGATGACACCGACTTGATCCCAGGAGAGGGCTTTCAAAACTCAATTCAAGCCAGACGGGAGCAGAGACTTGCAGATGAGAAGAGACGATCTGAGGTTGAAAAGGCTCAAGATTTCTTTGACAAAGCGAAGCAGCGTGGCAAAGGGATGACCTCGACACTTGAGGACCTACACATTGACGACAATGCTTCTCTCGATGGATAAGGCGATTCTTGCACGCATAGATAGAATCACTCGCCAAGGGGGAATGTATGATGAAATTTATATCTCCGAGCGATCATAGTAGAGACGTGAGATGCATAATGAGGTATACGCAATCCATAATCATCTCTTCATAATATGTTGACAACCTTATGTACAACCGCATATTTAGATTTTTTGGCCAGCTCCATTTAAAATACCTAAAAAGAGCTTTGATGGCAATTGAGACTATACCATGCACCACCGTCCACACGTGACTTCGTGGATGCCTCGCGCGTGCCTTAAAGGCAAAATCAAGGTAACGCGTCCACCCACTCACTCTGAGCAAGGCCGATATTTATCCATGGCAAACTTGATTGACCCCACTGCAACCACTGGTAGATTATCTGTGTCCTGAGTGGAGAACCTCTAGTATAATGAAATTGTCTCCGATTCTCTGTCCCTAATTACATGTTTAAATCGGCTGTTCATTCCACTTCTGATCTCAGCGACAATGGGTGTCGGAGATTATGTACATTCAAAAGAAGCTGGTCAACACAGACCACCTAAACTTGACGTCTCCAATCAATCACGGCAGCAGATAGCCGAACAGGCAAGGGTTGAAATTCCGACACCAAAATTGATTGCGCCTTCACCTCTGCCAATCAGTAGACCAACACAATTCGAGCCCTATGGTGGCCCGCCTGCTCCTGGGGGGTCACATGTACCAAATGACAATGGGGCGAAGAAGGACATGTTTGACACAGATGTGGAAGGTGTTGATGACTCGACCATTGCCGCAACGAGTGTTGTTGGTGTTGAGGATCTTCCATACCGATTCTCGCCTGCTCCGAATGCTCGACAGCAAGGCGCTGCTGTGAACTCTCTGCATCAATTCCAACAAACACACCGCCCTTTTGACTCTCAGTGGTACGATAATTTCGGAGACCGAGCTATGAAGACAACCGGATTCGACTCGGATGAAGTCGACAATGAAAGTCAGCTAACATCAGTGGCGGGTGATGATGAGGCTTCCGACGGAACCAACGAATCGGCGGTTCCTATCAGGAAACGCCTTAATGATGAGCCTCTGAGCAAACGTCTGCAGAACTTCTGGAATGCCGGCCGGAAGACGTACCAACAGCCGGAAAACCAGGCTCAGGTGGAGTCGTCAAAAATCCCAACTTTCACCCGGTCAATACAAGACGCCAAACGGACTAGTCAAGTCCTGCCTGCTACTGCACCTAGGAAGGTTACGCTCCCTCCCAATACGAGTGCAACCCCGAGGACAAGATTCAGCCCACCAAAGCCTACTCTTCTGGAACAATTAGACCTGACCCCCACACGTCGTACCCCTGGTCCTCGGCCGCAGAAATCTCAGAGAATCACGAGCATTGAAACTTTAGACTCTATGGAAAATGTAGGCCTCGGGTTCTTTTCGAACAGCTACGGAAGACGAGGCAGCATACAGTCAATAACCGCTTTTGACGTGACGAATATCGATGCCCTTAATGACGATGATGACCCTATCAATGATCCCTTTTCCAGACGTCTCTCAGTTCAGCGTATTAGTCCGGATCAGCACAACCCGAAGAAGCGTCATATCGAACCAGACTATCCGCCAGATATACTCTATCAGAAGTCATTCGCTGAGCTCCAAGCGGAACCTTTTGACCACATTCCAGCAGCCGCCCCATCACCGAACGCAACCCAGGAAACGCAACCCGATCCAGAAGACAAAATCCCGTACCTTATGAATCTTTCCGATGCCGACCGCCGCACTTATTTCTCCAATCTATCAATGGACGAATGGGAGGATTGCGGTGATCAATTAATAGATCAATTCACTCAGGTGCTCACTAAGATGAAGGACCTGCGTCATGCTCGACGAAAAACCGCCGCTGTGTTCGAAGCCGAGATCAGGAGAAGACATGAGAGCGTTGAGGAGCAATCTTCTGATCTTTCTAGAAAGCTAGATGGAATGAGGACGGGTGGTACTGAGGTCCTACGTGGTCGCACTCCGTGAAGTGTATCTTTACTTTCGGTTCTATTTATGCTGCAACGTATTCCGATCCTGGAGATTTGTCGAATACAACTGCAGCTCTTCATATTCACCTGTCTATACACATGTTCATATACCTATCCCAACGTCACTAGGGTAGTTTATGCATATTGAGGGGGTTCTAACTGGCTTTAATTAAAATGAAGGGTGCCATGGCTCAGCAAGGGCACTCGTAGTGGTACTACTGTACGAAATGAACATTCAGATCACGCGGGATATATTTAGGCTGCATTTAATGCCAGCTACTTAAATCCCTGGGAAAAATACTCGATGTGTTAGGTCAAAAGACAGATCGCCACCAGCAGTCTATTACTTAAAATTCGCAACGCTATGATGATGAATGATGGGGAAAAAATGGAAAAAAGAGAGAGATCAAATGATTACAAGAAGGGGCGAGACCATAGAGAGATCAGAGATTTGGTCTTCATTTTGAGTTCGAGCCATGCTTTAACAAGACTGCGGCGATCCTTTTATAATCTTCAAGTAGGGTGGTTACATCTCCAATCGTGAGATCGCTGGCGTGTGCTGTCTGAAGGAAACGCTGAATCGGGGGATCGATCCTCGACGAAGTAGTGATCATGTTTGAGGACATCTCTCTCGAGATAGGAGGGCTCTTTGTAGAAGGAGAGGGAGTGGAAGGAACCCCCGTGCCGTCTGGAGTAGCACGACCGAAGCTCCTGATCATGCCAGGGATATGATTAAGGGGATTAAGTGTATTTCCAAAGTTCCGCATCGATTCCAGAGGCGTAGGGACCAAAGAAGACGAGCTAGCTGGGGAGCTCTGGGGCATGCCGGATGACGGGTCATCTTTCAAGGAGCTCGAAGCAGCGTTAGTCTTCTTGGAGCTTCCTTGCGTTCTGACGCTGTCCGCACTTCGGTCGCGCGGCGTCCTTTGCCCACCAACCAGTCCTAAGAAAGTATCCTCTGCCTTCGAGCCGATACGTCTTAGGTGAGGCCGATCGTTGGGTGCCTCCCTCGTTGACTTGAATTCTTGGCTGGGGGGGTTATTATCGGCAGAGGATGGAGAAGTAACCAGGCGTCTGGCTTCTGCCAATGTTTTTGGTACTATCGGATTACCTCCATCCTTGCCAGCATGTTGGCTAGACTGCAATTCTTTGAGACGGCCGAAAAGGAAACTAAAACTGCTGTCCAATGTTGCACCTATATTTTTTAGGCCCTGGTCTGCAGTATTACGGACAGCATCATTTGCTGCACCGAAAACCTTTGATGGGGGCTGAAATAAGTTATTCAAACGTTGCTGCGTTGTTGCAGACTGTTGAGTCCTGGGCAACGTATTGGAAGCGGATACCTTGCCGGCAGACTTCGAGAATTCTGCATAAGTCGTCGTTGTTGTAAGGGACGAAGCTGGTTCATCTTTTGTAGGCTGATCGCCCTTTTCTATGGTCGGTGTAGGCTCGTTGCTAGGAACTTTCGTTGGACCTTCCGGCACTTGGTCAGCGCGGAGCTCAGAAAGTTCCACGTTTTCCAAGAAGCTTATTGCTGCTTCAAGGTTCGTCAAACAATACGCAGTTTCGCCGTCAATTTTATTTGACGATCGAAATCTCTGTATGAACAGTAAGTTACTTATGATGTTAATGCCCTCCGGTGGGGATGTGATAAGTGAGTAGATCAAGGTAGGTAGAATCTCATCAGCAGAGGATGAAGAAGGTAGTAGCTTTGTTAAGGCATCAACTATCGCTTTGTGGGCGGCGGCGAGATGCCGAAGCTTCCCTAATGGGTATTTTGCGTCGTTCATTGTCTTAAGATATTCCCTCGCAACAGATAGACCCTCATCAGCTTCCTTCTGCTTTTCTTCATCAATCGAAGCCGTGTCGACATCGACCCCAAGGTCATTCAGGTTTATCCCGACTAGAAGTAATGTGGCTGTTTTGGAGCGTAACTTCTCGTCTCTAACTTCATCCAGTGTACTTTTATGTCGCCATATTTTGTCGTAGATACTCTCACAAGCTCTTCGCTCCACTGCTTCTTCCAAAGCGACCCGCTTAGAAGCAAGCATCTTCCGGGCAATCCGCTTTTCTGTGACTTCTGATGCTGTTAGCATCTGCCGGCTGTTTTCGGCGCGTTTACTCTTTGATTTCGGCTGAGTATGTGGCGATGGATCCCGGTTTATTCGGGAAGCGAGGGCAGATATGTGTGTGGCTATATGTGATTCTGCTCGGACATAAAAATCTTGGTAAAGAAGGGAAAGTTTCTCGATCGTTGGTGGTGAGCTGTGCACTTTGGCACTGAGAGAGTTGACAAATCTAACAAGTATCATTGTCAGCAATTGATAACACCGCTAGAAAACTGAGCGTTTCATCCTACCGGTCAGTTAGACTGATCAGCTCTATTGGTAATTCCTCTGATTGTTCCTCTGCATTCCGCGATAGCACTGAAGCCTCCTCGACTTGTCCATCATCATCGATGCCTAGCTCTGAGGCACCCGCTTTTTCAAACAGGTCAGGACCGGTCACCTGGTCCTCTTCGGCCGGCGATAGTGGTAAGGGATGCGCATCAGAGTCGACATGCTCCGGCGTTGCTACTGACTGAAAGGTCTTAGACCTTGAGCGAATGAAAGGGCCTGCCTCTGAAGTGTCCATCCTGGGAAACGAGCGAGCCGTATGCAAACGAGGCTTTGCAGAGCCATTTTCAATATGGTCACAAGACATGATTATAATAGATAAGTATACTAGGCCCGAACCCGGTCGAAATATGCTGTGGTATACTGCAATATGGTCCTAAAGTAGTTTAGTCGGCCGGTTTTTGCAGATTCCGCGCAATTATCTGGCGCCACTGTTTATCGATAGGTAACACATGAACCGACACTGGTAGAAAGGAGACAAGCACCGGAAGAGAAACAAGGCAACTTTGGTGGAAATAAGTTTACTTGTCCAGACTAAGCATACTGTTAGAAGAGCTCGGAGACACCCAAAGCTTTTGGGGAAGAAAGTGACAGTACTCCGAAAGGACAAGCAGATGTGGAGTACAGATAGAGGAGTATCAACTGCCATGATTGACAAACTGTCACGCGTTTCCGGGCCAATCACGTGGGAGCCTTCCTTGCTAAGGAGTAGATGACCTAACCAGACCCGGTTAGATAGTTGAATCACTTGGACGAATATTTTGCGCTGAATCACTATATCAGGACTAGCGTGGAACACATTACTAGATTTTAGGAAGTGGGCCCCCTGTCTCTCCGCACTGCGTCACGCCGCCGCCTCACTCACCGCCCAGGCCATCGGTCATTCGTTGATAAGGTTGACTGCTCCAAAGTCATCCCCAACATCTGTGATCATCTCTGTATTACTATGGAATTTCTCCGAGGTTAAAGTAAAAGGCACCTTTCAGCAATTATGATTATTTTAAATGCCCTTTTGGGCGTGGCCCTCCTCCCAAGTACGGCTTTCGGCATAGGGTCCGTATACTTCGGATCCCGAGGATCATCTCCCTTGATCCCTCCACAAGTCCCCTTAGCTGAGCGTCCTGCCCTTTCAGGCACACATGAGTTTGTAGGTGTTTTATGCTACTTAGCTTACATACTTATGTCGAGCTCGCAGTAGACTGACGGCAACACAGACGCTTCGCCACATCTTCCGTCGCGGAGCACATGAACAACCAGATCTCCACCAGAGGCTCGACATCAAACCGCATACCCGCCTTCGTGCTGTTTCAGAAGATGGCCTCGAGGAGGGACCTGTCATCTTGGACTCCCCATTAGTGGCTTCATCGCGTCCTATTAGCATCGAGCGGCTTGCAGATCGACGTCCTTCGAGTATCGAGGCACATTTGAGGGCAGCTAGGTCGTCTGGGTCAGCGGTCGTACTCTCTCCAACGGAATGGGTTATGGATACGCTAGCTGGCCCCGATGTTACACATAAAGAAAGTGTTCTCACGTTTGCTAAGATGACGGCGAATGATTATATTGAAGAACCAGGCACTGAGGATTGGCAGGATGTTCATGGTCACTTCAATTACTCATCGAGTTTCGGCTGGAGAGGCGACGGACTGAGAGGTCATATCTATGCTGACAAGACAAACCATACTATTGTTATATCTCTCAAGGGAACCTCCCCGGCTCTCTTCGATGGTGCAGGTACGACTACTAAGGACAAAGAGAATGATAACCTGTTCTTTAGCTGCTGTTGCGGGCAGGGCGGCTCGTACCTCTGGCGACAAGTATGTGATTGCCAGACATCAGCATACAAAGCCAACTTGACTTGCATAACTGAGGCCATGAACGATGAGAACCGGTACTACCGTGCGGCACTGGATCTCTATTCCAACGTTACCGAGCTTTATCCAGAGGCGAATGTTTGGCTGACAGGCCATTCCCTGGGCGGTGCAATGTCCAGTTTGGTTGGTTTGACGTATGGAATTCCTGTTGTCACATTTGAAGCCGTCCCCGAGGCACTTCCTGCAGCCCGTCTGGGTCTCCCCAGTCCGCCAGGGTATGATCCCAGATATCCTCAGTCCAGGCGGTACACCGGGGCCTACCACTTCGGGCATACTGCTGACCCCGTTTACATGGGAACCTGTAATGGCGTTAGCTCTGTATGCACATGGGGAGGCTACGCCATGGAGTCAGCATGTCATACTGGTCAAATGTGTGTCTACGACACCGTTGAAGATAAAGGCTGGCGTGTCGGGATCGGGACTCATCGTATAAAAGCTGTGATATCCGATGTTATCAAGGTATATGACAAGGTTCCAGACTGTGCCGCGGAAGAAGAGTGCTACGATTGCGTGCTGTGGAAATACTTCCGTAGTAATGGCTCTGAAATCACCACCACCAGCTCGACAACATCCACGACGAGCTCTACCCCGATAAGCACCTCAACCTGTAAGACTCCCGGATGGTGGGGCTGTCTTGATGAGAGCACAACTACGACAGCTACAACGACATCGACGTCGACGTCCACATCAACATGTAAGACACCCGGTTGGTTCGGTTGCAATGACCCGACCACTACAACGGACGCAACCGCCGCACCGTCGCCCACAACCACCGCACCTACTATGACCTCGTCAACGTGCAAGACGCCCGGCTGGTTTGGCTGCAACGACCCCACCACTACTTCAAAAGTTCCCCAAACAGCACCCCCAACTCTGACTCACACATGCCTCACGCCTGGGTATCTCTGGGGCTGCTGGGACCCCGTAACAACCAGTAGTCACCCCATGACCACGCCGCCCTGATCGGAGCGCAACAACACATGCATATAGCGCTCCCTTTTCTGTGCTGAACATATACACCGAAAGTTAAGACTCTGTATTCAAAGCGCGAGCTAAACTGACATATAGAAACTCCAACATTCCACCTCATAAACGACATGACTATCTACGATCTTTTCTCTCTTGCCTCTTCAACATAGCGAGTTTCGGGTGTTTCTGGCTGACCGATCGGGGACTATTATTATCTATTGATTTTTTGAACACGCTTGGTTTTCGGATCGCATTGGTTGTTTCGTTGGATATACGGGATCACGTATTGTTATTGGTTTTATTGTAAGAAGTTTTATATATACTGCCTTGTCTTTTGGCAATCATCATTATCACTACTAGTATTAGAGTTCTTTTTCTGTACCTTTTTCTCCGTTTGGCCACTAAGAAACTAAGGGCTGTATGTGATGTACATCCGGTACTAACAACCATGAATACAATCAGTAAGAGTATGGAGCATAACTGCGATGGGCACTTCGATTGGAGGCAATACGGCAAGTACTTAGTAGTAGGACTGTAAACCCGTTCGAGAGCCAATCAGAGAAGAAAAGAGGTGAGATTTCCTTCCGCCCCAACAGCCTGGGCGAGACAAAGCAGAAAGCGAGAAAAAAAGGGCAAAGAGTAAAAAGAATAGTTTATCATTTGGTTCGTTAATTCATGCTAATAATATTTTAATCAAACTGAACTGCTAGATGGATAGTACAAAAGCGGGATGGTTCTTGAATTACAGACGAGCAGACTTGGCGTGGGTGGCGTTCGCCTCGGTAGCGTCTGGATGCGGGCACCAAGATCCTTGTTTACACGGGTGAACATCTCGTAGGTGGCCTTGCGCACGCGCTCGTGAGCGTTGCACAGGTGGACAGAGATGTTGTGGACGAGGGCGTCCTGCTGGCCGGGCTGGCGGCCCAGGACCTGCCAGAGGCCGTTGGCCTGGACGTAGTCCTCCGACGTGACGGGGAGCTGCTCGGTGATGACGGCGCCGGACCACTTCTCGTGCTCCTGGCTGGCCTTGACGGGCTTGTACTCGTAGGGGCGGAAGGTGGATGGGTAGTTGGGGTTGGCGCCGTAGTTGCCGTGCACGTTCATGTAGCCGTCACGCTGCCAGGGGGCGAAGGCACGCATGGGGCAGTTGACGGGGATCTGTTCGTAGTTGCCGCCGAGACGGTGGCGGTGGGTGTCGGGGTAGGAGAAGAGACGGGACTGCAGCACGGGGTCGGCAGAGGGCTCGACACCCGGGACCATGTGCGAGGGAGAGAAGGCGGCCTGCTCGACCTCGGCGAAGTAGTTCTGGGGGTTCTTGTTGAGGGTGAACTTGCCGAAGCGACGCAGGGGCACCTCGGCCTGGGGCCAGACCTTGGTCAGGTCGAAGACGTTCCAGCGGAACTTCTCCGCCTGCTCAGGGCTCAAGGTCTGGACGTAGACGGTCCAGGAGGGGTTCTCGCCGCGCTCGATGGCGTTGAACAGGTCCTGGGTGTGCCAGTCGGGATTCTCGGAGGCCAAACGGCCGGCTTCCTCGTTGTTCATAGTCTTGTTGCCCTGATCGGTCTTCAGGTGGATCTGAACGTAGTTGAAAGTGCCGTCCGGCTTGATCCACTTGTAGGTGTGGCCAGAGTAGCCGTTCATATGGCGGTACGAGTAAGGGGTACCGCGGTCACTGAAGAGGTGCATGACCTGGTGAACAGCCTCGTGGTGAGTGGAGAGGTAGTCCCAGAACATGGTGGCATCCTTCAAGTTGGTCTGGGGGTTACGCTTCTGGGTGTGGATAAAGATGGGGAACTTGGCGGGGTCACGAAGGAAGAAAACGGGGGTGTTGTTGAACACCCAGTCCCAGTTACCCTCATCAGTGTAGAACTTGATGGCGAAGCCACGGGGATCGCGAGCACTGTCGGCAGAACCCTTCTCGCCACCGACGGTCGAGAAACGGGTGAAGCACTTGGTCTTCTTGCCAACGCTCTTGAGCATGTCGATGGTAGTGATGTCGCTGATGTCGTCGGTGACCTCGAACTCGCCATAGGCGCCAGCACCCTTGGCGTGAACGACACGCTCCGGGATTCTCTCTCGGTCAAAGTGTGCCAGAAGGTCAATCAAGTGGAAGTCCTGAAGCAACAGAGGGCCGTTACGGCCAACGCGCTGTGCGGCCTGAGGGTCGAAGACCGGGCAGCCATTGGAGGTGGTATAAGCCGGCTTCTCGTTGTAGCGGTAGGTTCCTGTGAAGAAGGAGTAGATTAGTTTCTATCACGGATGAAGCGAAGGAGACTAGACATACTAGGTTCGTCGTCTTTACCCATGGTGGAATATGTGGGGAGAGTATGAGATGAAGGAAGAAAGAAAGGGATGGTCTGGAGGAATAAAACCAAACAAGTCGGGAGATGGAGAATGCGGGGATTTATATACCCGGAGTTCCAATCATCAACGGAGCCGACAGGAAGGGAGGGGAAAGCAGGCCGAGTATAAAAATGGTCGTGTCGGACAAAGACATGGTAACTAAAATTTAAAAAAAAAAAAAAAAAGAAAAGAAAAGAAAGAAAAGAAAAAAGGAAAAAGGCGAAACGGTAGCGGTTCCTCAAATCCATTCCAGCTTCAGCCAATGGTTAAGCAGATTTAATCAGATGATGACGTCCCTATCCACTGGCCAAGACCCATAACTACCCCCTAGTGCCAGACATTACTAACGCTTCAATACAGAAAGTTGTATGAGATGGATTATCATCTCCGCATTGAACCTATGCGAGGAAAGGGTTTACTAAACGGGCCTAACCGGGCAGGGCAAATTGAGGAGAAGCTCCCGACGAATTCCTGTATGCTCTGGACCTCAGAAAATCAAAAAGGAGTTTCCCGAAGCGCTAACGAAGTAGCTTTTCTTTTACCCCGCACAACTCAATATCCATCGTTCCCAGGGTCCTGGCCAATGAAACCTGCGTCAATGTCAGATGGAGACCTGACCTTTGACCCTCCCGTTAGTATTCTGGGGTAGATAAAAGCAGCTGGGGAGAATCTTTAAAAAATGGTAAACCCTTATCTCGGTGATACCAACTCATATCTATACCCCAACCGTCGTACGGAGTCGTACACGTATCTGGCAAAAAAAGACACGGCTGTATCTCCCGGAAACACCTACTCTGTACGGTGGACAACGCTAAGGGAACCGGGAGTGGACCCGATTTCCTCCAGGTTCTACTAGTAGCATGCAATTCACTCGGCCAGCATTGCACATCAGGCTTCCTTCGAGAGATCTTAGTCAGTGGACCAGGCTAGAATGGTCCTGTCGACTTCGAATGCTGAAAAATGCACACTCTGGACCTTCCTGACCGGCAGGATTACCGATGCGTACGCATTAATCTACCTGCCGGGCGCAAGTTTTGCCCTTTTTGGGCAATAGAACGCGCCCCACGACTTCAAGTTCCCCATTGGCTCATCTTCAACGTTATATCCCTAGTGAACAAAATACAATATCGGTTATCTAATACGGTTATTCAACAAGTAGATAGACATAAGTATGCCCACGGCCCGCAGACCTAGGCACCGAATCTCTATGACTTGTATTCCGTACCTGAGGTGAATTAAACCCAGGCGCATGGCAAATTGACCATCTCGGTGAAACACACTACTACTAGCAACGGTCTACGGAGCGCGCCGCGTTGCGGAAATTATTCCGTCCCCATACCCGCGTTGAATACAGTAGTTTCAACCGTTCCATGATCGAGCTTTCGATATTTGCCCATAATCGGCCCTAAACACTTGGCATACGACACATGTCCTCAAGGTACCGCAAAAGAAAGGCGATATACATACAGTACAAAACCAGCGAAGATTTATACTCCCATTGCCTCCAGATGTGCGCGATTTGATCAAACGGACGTGAGAGAGGGTTGGCATCGGGACATCTAACCGAGCACAATCTACTCCGTACAGTGGAACCCGATGTTAGGTCCTTTCCGGCCCTGAGCAGTTCCCCGGCGGAAGCCTCCAGCCGACGGGAAGCTCCGCCCTCCGAAGCGGAGAATATTGAGGTTCGATTATGCTGGATAGTTGCTTAATCTCAGGCTCAGTAATCCGAAAGATGAGTATATGTTCTGTCTTATCTTGTTGATACTTGTTTCTATGACAAAAATACCCTCTGGCCTATGGCGAGGCCGGCCTGTGTTCTATGGCGAAAAATTCAATAGATTTAAGGCAACCCGCCGGTAGTAGCCAAGACACTTTTAGATCGCTGAAAGACCCACTGGAAAACAACATCAACAATCAAAATAAAGGTCGACCATATAGTTGATAATAGACTACTGTAGCTCAACTCCGACACTGTCTTTGCTGGAGCAAACACCAAACCAAGTCGAGAGAAAACCCCAAAGTCAAATAGCAGCTATCGAAGCAAAGGGGGCTTATGGCTTATAGGTGCGAACCCTTTGGGTCATCGCTCTAAACCTTTGTCCCAAAGCTTGGAGCGCCAAGATAGAGACACCCAGACTGGAGAGTTGCAATTATTGTGAAGTCGCACATGAGCTCACGCCATCCAAAACACAATGCCGTGCGCTTCAAAATGATAAAAGATCATTTATCCTCAAAGCACATTCATACTCGAGTTCTTCCCCAGGGGTATAACTCATCAGTATAGGAACGTATTTTCCTCAACATATTCTCTACGATAAGTAGATTGTTCGTTTTCAATAGCTGCCCATTTCACAGTCAGCATTCCTAGTTAGACCGCGAACCACTTCAATTATTATGCATCGTATGTGAAGGAGGACTATCTCTTACATTCCTTTGCCGGCCCGGCGAATATGAAATAGCTCATGTGGTAACGTGCAAAAAGCGACGGGGCCGTGGCTTTGCTCCAGATCGAGAACAATATGGAAGTATCTCTGAGGCACATTGTCACTCTGGAACGGCTCTATATGAATGAAATGCCGTCCCAAGCGTAGCTCACTCATGGATCGCCCAGATACAACAAGGTATTTCTCAATGGCCTGTTCGAAATCACTTTGCAGGAAATCAATGAACTGGTCCACACGGAGCTGTAAAATGACCCGTTTCGGCTGTCGGGGTAGTTTCTGGAAGACAGGAGTTGCCATTGAGTAGTAGATGGTCTCGCACTAGTGGCTCTAGCTCTGACACTTTTCCCTCTCTAGAAAGTGTAAGATAACCCTGAGATACTAACTTAGACTGTATGGTTACCGACGGGATGGGTAAGATGTGGCTTGTACCTAATCTGTTGTTAGCGGCAGTACTACTAGTACTGGAAACAATCCTGGAGTTCGAAACACACAGCTGAGCCAAGGCCGTTAACCCCTCTTCTAGATCATAGGTCACGTCCCTGCCAATCACGGGATACATACGGAGTGCGCAGAGATGCCGCATCCCGCTCCGTCCAATAGATATCCGACGAGCCAGGATTGCGCATTGAAGTGTTAGGCTCAGCGGCCGCTCAGGTCTATGGGACCAAGCTCTCTTTCTTGTTCGTTGCAGCCACCTGGGGTTGATGTCAGGACGCATGGAGCTATTATGGTCTAAACATAGGAGGGAGTATAAATACTGATATCACATTAGTTGGAGGGAAAGATACCTTTACTACTCAACAAGCCCCATATGTGAGCCTTCAGAGCTGAAGGGTGTTTGTGCAGCACAGGCTGGACAAACTCCAGATACATCCTGATCTTGCATATCAATTATTCGTTCGAGGGAGCGCATTGTGCCATCCGGACCAACACAGAAGCGTTGATTCGAACGAGCTTTAGCGTCGCTACACTTTCCATAGTCATATCGGTGCATGTGTGGGCAGTCTTGATAAGTACGGCAGATCTGCCAACACATGATTTTTAAACACTGTATCAGTATTCACTATCTGTTTCAATTTCGGAAGCTTGACGATTGTTCATTCGGTCGGTAACTCTCAAGATCTTTGCAAAATACTGATATTTCAGGATTAGGAAAACATGTCGGTTTCTCTATGTTATCTTCACCTATTGTTATATACGGCATACCGACCACCATGGGGCCGGTACTTGGATGCGGGGTGGGACGCTCAATCTATGCCACATCTTCAGGCTGCCTGATGAGGATGGCCTAACGAAACAACTACCTTCAGGCATCGCCCGATAAGCTAGGTGTACCTCTAAAATGGCGAAATCTCGGCAATCACGACTTGGTGGACAACAAATACAGCACGTTAGCACGCACTAATTCATGACAGCTTATGCAGCTCACCTGATGTGTATAAAGTAAGGACAATCTTGTCTTGGACGAGACGCCCGGAATGCTCCTATGTAACTCAGGACAGTGGAGCATGGTCGCCCGATTGGTGGTCGCTTTTCCATATGGCGATAGCCCACTTCGTGAAGAAAGGATGAGTGGGGCATCTCGTCCAATCTCAACGGTCAATCCCACCATTCTGCATACACCAGCGGCTTTCCCAGTCATAATAGGGTCCGGTATTTGCCTACAGCAACCGTCATACTGAAATCCCCACAATTCAGACTCTTTTCGTTGGATAAACCTCAAACCAACTTTAGGGAGAATTGACACCGCTGAATGATGTGATAACGGTTGGGATTGTTCAAACCTAACGCACACTCAAGCCAAGTTGACCATCTTCCGCATTCATCCGAATTGTTGATTATAGGGTCCTATATGATCTTATAAGATATATAAATATCCCAAGTATTTGGGCCTGTCCTTGTGGAACAATCAACTTGGTGCCGAATCCGGCACAATAAAAGCCATTATATTAAAGCCTGATTCTTGACGGAGGATAATCGAGAAACATGTTCCCAAGGAACAATTGCTGTCGGGCGAAATTATTCAATGAGCTTTCCCATTGCAGTTCGCATAGAATGCCTTGGGGCATGCATGCCAGCAACATCACTTGAACAAAGGGGGTGTAACCGAAACCGATGACTTGCATCTCTTCCTATAGTCGAACAATAATTGAAAATGGAATTAAGGTTCGCGTGTATACAGCCTTGTAGCAAGCAGACCTTCTCGTCTAAGTGCCCTCAATTAATAATTTCTTGAAGATATAGTGCAATATCGCCCATGTGTACCTTCGAATGTGGCTAACAAGACACCAATAGCCAATAACTCATTCGGTTCAGACAACTACATTACCGTTGATGCCAGGTGGTCGTAAAAACCCACTTTATGATGAGTGTAGCCGACTGTTGCTCGTGCCGAACATCCTTGTAACTTATACATACCATTCTATCAGTCGAGATCTATCTGCATGGCACGCATAATCTCGCATGCGTGATGACGGAAGAGGCACTACCACACGTATGGAGTCCATCATCGGCAGAAACAAGATATACAATCTTGGTCTTCACATTTGCATCATATCCATAAGTTTCATAGGGCGATATCAGTCGGTCGCTTATTCTCCGAGCGATCTATCTGACATAATTGGCCGGGTGCGACGCCGTTGAGATCAGCCGATGATATCATAGTGGGCAAGTTGAAACCTGCAGGCCTACATATAAGAACTGCATAGATGTTAAAGTCGACTTCAGTATTGCTAGTTTGGTTATATCAAAATTGATAAGTCTGGTACAATATCTATATTTAACTTGGTGAAACAACTACCTTCGTTAAATCACCCGCATCTCACATCTTCCTCAAACACAATGTCTTCCTCCTCTGATAACCAGAACCGTAAGTGTATCCACTGCTCCCTTTCTTAGAAGATGTTCCATGAACCTGTAATTGCATCTATTGATCTTGGCCGCATTTGTTGGTCTATACGACCTACTTACATGACTAGTGGTGCTAACAGACGTTGTAGCCGGCCTGCTTGGTGGGCTCGGCAACACCCTGGGCAAGACTGTGGATGGAGTAACTGGTACCCTAGGCACCGCCGTTGGGGGATTAGGAAAAACCGTTGGTGGAGCGACTGAGGGCCTGGGGAAGACTGTCAGCGGCACCAGTGAAGGGCTCGGCAACACCACTCAGAACGTTGGAGAGTCGGCAGGGGGCATATTCAGCAACAATGAGCAGAAGAAGTGAGAATATCTCACGTACCTTCCGGTCATTCAACAGGTATCTCAAGGTGTGACTTTTCAGGCTTTGACGGCTTTGATTTTTCTTCGTTATGTTATTACTAGGTTGCTTTCATCCGGTGGCAGGTGTGGGTTGCATGCTCTTCTGCCGATGTATTATTAATTTGGCGACCGAGATGAAATTGTTGCGTGATATTTAGTTTTCTGACCTGCTTCTATCATGGGAGTCAATTATATAGAACCCTAAGTGTTTTGAGTTAAAGCCCTTGTTGACTAGGTGCAGACATTGATGATTGTTCCAAGGGTTGTAACAGATGTGCCTGGTCCTAATGAGCTTTGGCCTGAAGTGGGTAGCGATATGTATGTTGCTAACTACAAATATGCCCTCGACAAAAGAACTTACACAGGATACCTATGGCCTTCTCTAGACGCAAAGACAGGGCAGGTTGCTACATTATAGCTCAAAATCTTAATTTATCGGAGAATACGACTGACCATGGACTGAAGCACGCAATGCCAAGTATAGCTTATTTAGATAAATGGGACCACACTCATATATCTAATATCCTGAAGTATTACAAGGTTATTTACGAATTATCCTTACTTTTGATGTGCAGCGCGTATGTCACTATCCAGCATGATATTAATGAATCCTCGATATATGCTTGTAGACACGTGCAAAGATGAAAATCTCCAGCTCATCAGTATCACTTGTTTAATTTATTATATATGACTAAAATGTATAACAATCCTGGGAATGTCGAGCCCTAATTTCTTTGCTTGCCTTTCGATTCGTTCGTTCTTCCCGCGTGTCACGATCTCACATGACAAATGGTAGGAACTTGAACCTGGCAGGGGAAGGTCTAGACCAGAATTGGTGATCACGGGAACCAGCCCAGGAGTACAGAGAGAATTCCTACTGTACGAAGAGCCCTTAAGCCATGATAGCCTTATCCGGGATTCGAACCATTGGAAAAGATTTGGCGCAACTCGATTCCACTTCTGCGCTCTGCTTTTTCTATCGACATCGACATTTATAACCTTCTGTTCCGATCTGTTCTTTGTGATTCCTTCCTCGGGACAGAATCTTCCCACTGACAGGGAGCTACAAAACCTTGCGATTGACTCCGAACGCCCAGTTCCATCAGCAATCCAATGGGCGAGACAGACTAATGGCTTGGCCGCCTGTGATCTGCTACAGAGCACGAGTCAAATCTCCGTTTCCCCGCAATTTAAATCCCCAGTCTCGTGTTAGTCCCGTTTAGGGCTTCCCGAATCCTTAAAAATTCCCTTTTCCCCTTTAGTACAATTTTATTACCTCGTTGGCGTCCAGGCCGGAAAATTTTCAACAATCCAACCAGGACGTCCTCCCCTGGCGATGTTCCTGGGCAGAAGCGGAAGTGGGGACTTGAGAGGCCCCGCCGAGCCATAGGCCATAAATTTCTAGCGACGTCGTCCCACTGGCCGTACCAGAAGAGGAACCACCAGTGCAATCTTTTGTCCACGATTGTCCATCCCTTTTCTCCCCAGGATCCCTTTGCTACCATTTCTGTCCCCCCTTTGCCCTTTCTTCTCAACTGGGGACAGTGATTGACCAGCATGGCTTCCTTTAAGCCTCAGGATGCCATTGACCCGGCAGACGAACACTTGCCAGAATCCCGCAACGATCGTCAGGACTCCACGGCATCCGCGGCCAAGATCGTTCATAATGCGAAAGCCGCGACAGATAAGGAGCAGCAGATGACCCTGTTGCAAGGCATCAAACTTTACCCGAAAGCTGTCGCGTGGAGTGTTTTCATCTCTACTTGCATAGTCATGGAAGGTTACGACATCAGTCTGGTCAACAATTTCTACGCTTTTGATCAGTTCAACAAGAAGTACGGCGAGCTAACGGCAGATGGGACATATGAAGTACCGGCTCGGGTATGCCTTTTCTTATCTTTTCTCTTTCTTGCGAACCAGCCAAACGTATGAATGTATACTGACAGAATTTTCTAGTGGCAAGCAGGTCTGAGCAACGGTGCATACGTCGGAGAAATCATTGGGCTTTTTATCAATGGATGGGCTTCGGAACGGTTCGGATACCGCCCTACTATGATCGCATGTCTCATCTTGATCACTGCGTGGACTGCCATCTTTTTTACCGCACCAAACGTTCAAGCATTACTCGCCGCCGAAATCCTCGCCGGTATCCCCTGGGGTGTCTTCCAAACACTCTCGGTCACATACGCATCAGAGGTTTGTCCCGTTGCTTTGCGAGTACCTGACAACCTATGTCAACTTTTGCTGGGGCCTGGGTCAGCTGATTGGTATCGGTGTAATCATGGGAATGATCGACCGGACTGATGAGTGGGCATATCGAATCCCGTACGGCTTGCAATGGATGTGGCCGGGACCCCTACTCATTGGAATCCTCCTGGCCCCTGAGTCGCCGTGGTGGCTTGTGAGGAAAGGCAAAACGCAGGAAGCCAAACGAGCCCTTCAACGGTTAACTAACGCGAAACGAGACCCCGACTTCGATCCAGACGAAACCATTTCCATGATGGTTCATACCACAGCACTCGAAGCTAAGATTACGCGAGGTGCTAGCTACTTCGACTGCTTCAGAGGAACCGATCTACGGAGAACGGAGATCGTTTGCATGGTATGGGCAATTCAGAATCTGAGCGGTAACTCCTTCTCCAATTATTCCACATACTTCTTAAAGCAGGCTGGCTTAGCCACCAATACATCCTATGCTTTTGCCATGGGGCAATACGGTATAAATATGGTGGGCGTTTTCGGGGCATGGTTTCTCATGACTCTGGGAATCGGTCGCAGAACTCTTTACCTGTACGGACTTTGCGGTCTCTGTGTCATGTTGCTTGTCATGGGCTTCCTCGGTCTGGTTCCAGACTCACATCGGGACCAATCATCTCTCGCGACAGGCGCCATGATGCTTGTCTGGGCTCTGTTCTACCAATGCACTGTTGGAACAGTTGCATACTCCCTGGTCGCCGAACTCTCAACCCGCCGATTGCAAATCAAAACCGTGGTCCTTGGCCGCAATCTCTATAATATTGTCGCCATTGTGTGCGGTGTCCTGACCCCATATATGCTCAACCCAGAGGCTTGGGACTGGAGTAATTTCGCGGGTTTCTTCTGGGGTGGAATATGCTTCCTGTGTGTCATTTACACTTACTTCCGCGTCCCGGAGCCCAGGGGTCGCTCCTTTGCTGAGCTGGACCTTCTCTTTGAACGGGGTGTTAGCGCACGCAAGTTCGCTAGCACCCAAGTGGATGTCTTCGACGAAACCATTGAAGACCAGGTGGTGAAAGACTATCAAACACAAAAGTCGGCCACAACCGACGTGGCTCAATTAGAGAAGCAAGCTGGGTCATCATGACACTGTTATCCTATTCTCGAACATAATATCATATCTAATGCTGTACATACTCTAATCATGAATACGATTTACGTTACGATGCTAAGTCCGATCTTAATTGTCAACGTGCGTTGGCTACAATATTAAAGCGATCGGTTATTGCTGTTCTTGCATTAATGTCTTAGGGTTTTGTTTTCTGTCAAATTGTCCTGAATGGCGAAGCCAGCCGGGGGTTCTGGAATATCGAGCGTTCCAACCAAGTTTACTCATTCGACCACTCAGGCTTCTTCTTCTCGGCAAAAGCAGTCATGCCTAATGCTATCAGCAACGCGCCACAGTAAAGGATCCAGAGGCAACTCACCGATTTTCTGGTCTTTACTTCCGAAAAGTGCATGGAACAACCGCCTCTCATACTCGACGCCCTCTCTCAAGGAGAGTTCTTGACTCTTGTTCACCACCTCCTTGCCAGCAACGACGGCAACACGGCTATATCCTGCAATCGTCTCGGCAGTCTTGAGGGCCTCCTCGAGCAGCTCATCCTTACCCCCTTCAACGACTTTCGCAGCAACGCCCCATTCTCCCGCTTCCTTGCCGCTGAAATTCTTTCCGGTCAGAATCAGCTCCATGGCCTTGCTCTTTCCTACTGCACGAGTCAGACGCTGTGATCCGCCCGCACCGGGGATAACGCCTAGTTTGATTTCCGGTTGACCGAAGGTAGCATTCGAGGTACAGTAGATGATGTCGCACATGAGGGCGAGCTCGCAGCCACCACCAAGGGCATAGCCAGACACTGCGGCAATAACAGGTTTACGGATACTGTTGGCGAGGTGGGACCAAGGGGCGATGAAGTTATTGCTATAGGCAGCGGAGAAGGTCAAGGGCGCCATTTCCTTGATATCAGCACCAGCTTTGGTTGTCAGTCAGCCTAATCGTGCATTATCAAATCTAGGACCAGATAGACACAATACCAGCGAAGGCCTTCTCGCTTCCTGTGATAATTATGGCACCAATATCCTTGTCCTCGTCGTATTTGGAGAGGGCATCGTTGATCTCTTTGAAGAGAGGGCTGGAAAGGGCATTGAGGGCTTTAGGGCGGTTCAATGTGACTATCGTCCCAATGAGTAACGATTGTTTGCTTTATTAAGCGCAATAAGATGTGTATACATACTCAGCCCGACACCAGGCTTGGGGCTGGAGGTCAGGATGTGCTCATATCCTGATGCCGAGGAATACGGCCTAGCACGGGAAAGGTACGAAGTCAAGGGGACGGCAGTCCGGGAAGACACCAATCGTGTGCACTGTCGGGCGAACATTGCGGCTGCTATGAAATCAATTGAGGTCAAGCGGCTTGAATCAGATAAGATACAGATGATGGACGTAAAAAAAAGATGGGATTATTGTTACTGTCGACAAGTCCCTATATGCTATTTGTAGACGGAGCTATGACGCTCCCCGCAGCCGAAGCGAACCGTTCCTCCGAGGCAATGCGCGCACGTGAACTGCTGGTACCTGTCTTAAATAATTTCTGAGTAAGCAAGGGACAAATCCAGGCTAGCGTAATTGTACCGCCTTCCAGTGGCTGGAATCCCGAATGCGGTTTAGCTGACAAGCGCAGTGGACAAGTTTCCTGCGTCTGAAACAGATATCCACGCATTTCTCCAGTGTGTAGATAAGTTCGCGCCTCCTCTCAGCCTCCGGACCACAGTCGATTGGTTTTCTTTTGAGGAATCATATCGTGCATGAGTAGTACGGATATCAGAGGCTTCTGAGATATTTTCCGTTATCTTCTATCCTTTTCTCTCCCCCACCTTTTCCTTGTTTACGCCATGGATGTCCCTGAGCCCGAGCAGAGCCCGTTCACCGCGGTGACTGCACAGACGTCGAAGCTCGCCAGAGTACGTTCAATTCCCGGATACAGGTGTCTTGATTCGGCGCAAGATATGGTCTATGATCGAAGAACGTCACTGACAGCTCCAAGAAATATCAAACCCTTCTCGATGCCTCGACACCGTTCACTGCCTACCGCTGGATCGGCACCGTCGTCCTTCTCATCATCTTCTTCCTGAGGATCATCCTAGCTCAGGGCTGGTACATCGGTACGGAGAATATCCGATTTCACCTCTTTTACAAAACAAACTACCAATCATAGAAAGCATGCGCTAACGATACATCACCCAATAGTCGCCTACACTCTCGGCATCTACCTTCTGAACCTCTTCCTTCTCTTCCTTCAGCCCAAGTTCGACCCCTCTCTCACTCAAGACGAAGGTCTCGAGGATGGCGACGCAGCTGCGTCCCTCCCCACCAAGCAGGATGACGAGTTCCGCCCGTTCATCCGCCGTCTTCCCGAGTTCAAGTTCTGGGAGAGCGCCACCCGCGCCATCGCCATTGGGTTTGTCTGCAGCTGGTTCAGCGTCTTTGATATCCCTGTGTTCTGGCCTGTGCTCGTTGTGTACTGGATTATTCTGTTTGTTTTGACCAGTGAGTCTCCCCTTGGAAATTTGCACGGGTTTGTTTAGCGGTACTAACCGAGCGATTGTGTGCAGTGCGCCGACAGATCCAGCATATGATCAAGTACCGCTACGTGCCTTTCTCTTTCGGCAAGACTAAGTACGGTCGGTCATAAATTGGGAATTCATAGTCTGTCTCCCGATAATGATTCTCGTGTTCAACTGAGCGGGGCCACTGCAGACCTGGCTTCTGCATGTCTTTCCAGCTCGTCTCCCTTTTTAATTCGTCTATTCTTGACATGATTAACGTGATCTTGACCAAGCCAAAAAGCGGATTGGAAAAGAAAAGAAGAGGGTCCTTGATATTAATTATTGACGAATGACTGTTCATGTGATCGCCTTCATGAACTGATGTTTTCATGTACAGAGTTATAGTCTGCTTTTTTCTTCTCCTTCCTTTCCATGTTTTTAAAACATTTATTTCACACATGTGACTCTAGATTCTGTCTGTAGTATAATTGTGCGCCAATAGACCGAGATGCTGCATATTCCTATCTACTATCATATATACAGCAGTCCAGATACGCCACTGCTACGATGAGTAGTCTTGCCTTGCAACGAGCCTGCCTTGACCGAACATAAAAATACATGATCTCTCCCTGCAGATATCCATACTTTTTTTAAGATGAAATAAATAAAGAAATAAAGGTGCTTTTAAGGCGATTCTCGGGCAGCATTCAGAAAAAACTCTGCTTGATCTACACAAGCTTATTTGTTTGAGTGGTCAAGAACCTACTTTCAAGTGCATTCCACTGCATGATGTTGGTACCAATCATATAATACAATTCTGGACAGCTTGCATCTAAACATAACGTAATATCGTTGTCTCGGATATTTATTACCTTTAACTTGAGCAAGCTCATAATATGCGCTGCTCAGGATCTACGGTGTGCTGCAAACATGAAAGTTAGACTGCCATTAGGTTACGCTACTATCGAGCGGCTTGGTCATCTTGAAGATCGCCCTACTCCCCGTTGATTGGGCCTGTAGGAGCTGACTCTACTAGTCCTATAGTGAGATTTGAGTCAATCGACTACCGCATTCTTCAGGTCGTTTGCTCATGACCATCCTTCATTAACCGGTTAGCTTTGTTGTAACGCCAAGAGACATCCTGTCACCGGGGCCAAAACTGTTTTCAATCCGCCCCGATGCCCAGACTGTATGTACATTATGCAGAGATCACCCCTGCCTCTTTCCATCCGCTCTCCTGCATTACCTGTTGACCCGTGGGTCATACAAATTGTTCACCAGGATAAATACTATTGTACAGATAACCCGCGGGAAGTTTCACGTTCCCACCGTTCGACTGCTGCGCACAAATCGGTGAATGTGCGTCTACTGGCGCATGGGCCGCAGAGGGCTTTGGCGCGGAAGCATCATCGGGGGACCGCGAGCGCGAAGCCAGGCATCGTTGTGAGGTCCTTCGGTACGGATAACGCTGCCAATGGACATAAAGAGACTGCCGATAACGAAAAAGATTGGTTAGCAAGGTATACTTCACCACATGGCCTAAATCAGAAGAGATGCGCATGTTGTGTTTGATAAATACACTACCACCATAATAATTCGGAGGTGCAAACGTACCCGAAAGTCGCCCCAGAGCCAAGCATGTATTTACCCAAGGTTCGCATAACACCGTTGGGTCCGGCGCCGTATTGGAAGATAGTGACAGTTCCTGATGTATGATTAGCAAGCCTGCTGGGACTCACTGCATAGAAAGCAACGAACCGATGATGAAGCCCATGATACCGCCAACAGCTGGAGAAACACTGTTAACAAACTCCTCTAATGTGACAATAGTATCTAGGTTATGCCTTACTTGATCCCATCATAGCACCCATCTTCACTGCAAAGAAGGTCAGTCAAACCACGTTATTCTGTTGCCCTGGAGGAAGAACCTACTCTTGTCGAAAGTGGAGGGGCCGTGGGCCTGAGGAGGTCCTGCAACGACGGGCATGTTGTAAAGCGGGGAAAGCTGAGCCAGGGGTATTCTAAGGGAGTAAAGATAAATCGACGAGGAACTTGCAGGCAAACTGCAGTTCTTTTCTCCTTCTTTCAGAAAGGCTTATAGAGGTGTAAAGCTCCGACGGTTGGACCACCAAAACCGGGGTTATTCCGCCGGTGACACGTGACACCGCCTTCCGCTTAGGGAAATCATGACCGTCGAGTCCCCATCGAGGCGAAGACCTGCTTAGATAATCTACACGTGTGGTTTTTCACGTGATAGAAGCCTGAGGCGTTAGAGATTCGTGAGCTGACCCTCTCAACCGTTGCCCATGCGACTTGGTTTTCGATCTGCTTCAATCCTCTGCATCGAGTTATTACGCTTTTGGCGGCTTACAAGCCTGTGCAAGGCGGTATTACCGTCTCGTGCTGCTTTCTTTTTCCCCTTTGGACGGCGTTTTCACCGGTCGCTGTGCGGATTAGGCCAAGACTCCACGCCTCCTTGGTCTGAAGCACCCATTGCTTTTGCATCCGAACTCCACATTATTTTGATCGTCAGCATTTGTACTACGGAGGTAAGCCTCTCCTGTCTTCTGTACCCCTGTGGTCTGGACCCTTTTTATTTCTTTATGTCGCTCTCCCCTCGCGAGGAACCGGATTGCTGTTTAATTTGACGACTGCGGCTTGATGCTAACGTGACCCTCGATAACAGTTGGTTGGAATACGGAATACGGGTCATTGGCGCACCACACATCCCTTAACTGCGATTTGGCTTTAGAAACTGTCGCGAAAGAAAATTATCGGTGAATTTCCGACGATTGGTACTCGAGTTGTACATTTAGACGGTTGATTCCTCGCTGTTTTCTACCTTTTTTTTCACCCAGTGCCTATGAGATAAGGTAGCCCTGAAACCAGCTACGGACTATCGCCGGTATCCTTCTCCATGACTGCTGTGGCATCGCCTCCTAGTGTGCAATCGGGGCCTCGCTTGGGATGGTACGAATCTGGTAACGGAGGACAAGGAGCTCTGTCTTCAGTGAACGGGGAGGAAGTTTCACGCATGTTTATGCCACGGAAGACCATCCAAAGATCAAATTCCTCCTCTTCTCTGGGATCTACTTCGTCCACGTCGACCGTGACATCAACTCTGCAGAATACTAATGCCGGTCAAAGCCACAACCCTGAATCAGCCACTTGGTCGTCTAAAAAGAAACCTTCGCGCAGCCTGTGGCCTAGCTCTAAGTCAGAACCAGTGTCCGGCGTGAGCAACGCACGCTCTCAAGCAATGCCCGCATTTTCCTCCGGTCCCACTGCCTCATCGGCTATGTCCGCCATCCATCACCAGCCTTCTTCCATTGTTCCATCCCAACATATGCTCCAGCCCCAACAAAATGGCATCCGCGCAGGGAGCGCACCTTCGGGAGAACCGCCCGCGATTTTGACGCTGGTGCCGCTCAACGGTACATTTGAAAAGAAACAGATTAATGTGCCTTATTTCCCGGATAACGTTCGAATTGGCCGGCAAACGAATGCAAAAACAGTACCTACACCGGCGAATGGATTTTTCGATTCCAAGGTGCTCAGTCGACAACATGCCGAAGTTTGGGCTGAAAAAGGCGGGAGAATTTTCATTCGGGATGTGAAGTCGTCGAATGGCACGTTTGTTAACGGAACACGGTTGTCTCCGGAAAACCGCGAGTCAGAGCCACATGAGCTCCGTGAAAATGACCAGCTGGAACTGGGAATCGATATCATTAGTGAAGATCAGACAACGGTTGTACATCACAAGGTCTGTTGCAAAGTGGAATATGCTGGGGTTTATGGCACCATGCCGAATATTCTTGATCTCACACTTGGAGATCTGGACCCTGCCTCAGGAGGAGGCCTTCTACCCTCCCCCCTTAGCCAGCCTCTATCACACATGCGAGGGCGATCCGGGAGCTCGCTGAGCAACCGGAGTGTACAGAGTACAGCCAGCAGTCAGTTCAACGCGCTACAGCAACAGCGGCAAATGAATTACTGGAATTCTCCTATATCTATTGAACAAGTTGTTAAAAGACTTACGGTATGTGCCATGGTATCTGGTTTCAATTCCAATTGCCTCCTAACCCTCTATAGAGCGAAATGAAACAAGCCAAACAGCAGTCACAAGACCTACGCCAAACGGACGAATTCTTGACTAATCTAACGAAATCAGGCCATCTTGAGAAAGAACGAGTCAAGAGCTCGCCTGCAGACAGCACTTCGTCCCGTCAAGTCAATGGCAGGCCAAAGATGCCTCGGCTTGATTCTTTCTCTCGCTTTTCTGACCCTCCCGCCCCACCTCCACAACAACCTCTACCTGAAAAGCCCGATGCCTTGCCACGTAATGGCACTGACGCTACTTCTCCTCTTAAGCGATCCGATACAGAGAAACCAAAGCTTGGAGCCACAAGCTCACCTGTCTCTCGTGAATCGAGTCAAATCCTATCGTTGATTGAAGCTCTGTCGTCAGCGAAAAGAGAGCTCGACAGCCAGGGTGCTCGTGTGAAAGAGCTAGAGAGCCTTTTACTTGAAGAGCGGACTGCGCGGCAATCTGCAGAAGAGAAGGCCAAAAGTCTCGAGATGAGGGCTAAGGATAACGAAATAGTTGCAAACCACACTATCTCTGATTCTCATACCGTCAATACCCAAGAGACTTCTGCAGAACAGTTAGGTCCTGAAGAGACGCTAGTAAATGGTGTGTCACCGGAACCTAGCTTGGAAGATTCTATCTCAGAGGAGAAATCGGCGACCACAAACAATAATGATTTGCAGCAGCGCCTTGAGGCGATGATGGAAGAGATGGAAGAAATGAGGAAGCAAATCACGGTGTTTAGGGACCGCGCTGAGAAGGCCGAGAGTGAGACGGCTGAGACCAGAAAGTCGTTAGCAGAGATGATAGAGACTCTAAGACGAGAGCGTGAAGAGCGCTCTGAGGCGAACAACGAGTCAAGGACTCAGGCACAGGATGCTACCAATCACTCTAGTTCTTCTAGCGCAGATGAAGCGAAGAATTACCCAGTCGCAGATGGTGAAACGGAACCAGAGTGCACTGGAACACCGCCCGTATCTAAGGAGGCCGAAATCTCCGATACGACGTTTGCAACGCCGCCCCGCAAACATGATGTCTTGCAGCACTCTAGCCCATACGCGTCGATGCTTGGGGTCGTTCTTCTAGGTGTAGGGCTAATGGCCTATCTGAATGGATGGCAGAAAATGGACAAATGATTGTCCTTGTATTTGTTTCAAAGCAAAGGCCCCAACCTTGCTCGACAAAAGAACTTCCAGAGGTCGACTCTTGGATCCTTCACACTCTTTGGACCGCTCGTTTCATTTCTTTTTCCTTCTCACTTCGCTTCGATCTTCGCATTTGATATCATTGTGTTTTCATGTATTCTGCAGATGCTCAAAAGAGTATTCGCTCAGTTTGGTGTAATCTTTATCTTTTTCTCTTCCCATTTCCGCTTTTATCGGCAGTTATCAGATTGCATAACTCGCATGACCCTCCCTTGTCATCTGCTGTTCATTCTCATATATCTTTCCTGTACTGCATGTTGTTCCAGTTACGATCTTCTGGCAACAGCAGGTTTCCCCGCTTTTTTCTTCTCTTGATTTCACTCTACGTTAATGTTTCCTTCTTCATGGGCAGAAGCAAGTCATATAAGGCTCACCCGCCTTTGTGTATTAGTCTATCATAGCAGCATCACTTCCCTTGGCAGTTCCAGTGTTAAGCAAAGCGACGAATGATTATCGATATGTTTTTCCATCATCTCCTCACTCCAGCCTTCAAGGTACCATTTACCGATGTCCTATTCTCGTTCGGCTGAGTTCAGCCATATTATCATTTGAACGATGCGTGGTCCACGGAAACAATTTCTTTTGGATTGAAAAGATCGAGAGAAGGCAACTCTAGAAGCGTTGATATGCAAGATATCACTCCCCTTGACTCTCTGTCCAGGTTGTATATATCTGATGTAGCTATGTGTACTAAACTACTCTGAGATGCATTGTCTCGGGGTGTTGCGTCTAGCTTCCAGTTTTAGCGTGAGCGTGCAAAAAGTCATGGTATTTAGTTTTGAGATCGGTGTGGAGTTACTCTAGAGCACCCTCGTTTTGCAACATGTTTTCTGGTCTTAAAACGCTGGATTTCCTAGTTTCTTCAAATCCAATAACTCGGCAAGTGGCACATCTCAACACACAATTGTTCATGTGTATTGAATATGTCCAACACGCAGTAATATAGACAAAAGCCTATAGACGCGAAAGTCTTCGCGTTTGGGAGATCTTCCTTCCCTCCCCCTTGAAATCCTCGAAGAATACCTCCATAAGAGGTTCAGGTGGACTGTTGCCTGTTTGTGATGCCTGCCAGTGTATACAACATTGCGGTCGTCCACCTCAACAATATCGAACATCAAGAGGGATATTAGCAAAGGAGCTGTACCACGACGGATGGTATCTTGACCCGGCTCTCGCGTTTGGCGTAAAAGGAGGCCTGTTCTCCACGCACAGTCCGAACCATAACATCGCATGAGCACTTGGGTAAACGACCGGCGCTATCCCCAGCAGCTTCTCTCCCTCATCTTGATCCTCGGTCGACCATCGGGTCCAAAGTTTCTTCCCAGAGCACACGCATACCTTTTTCATTTCAAGGCAATCGAAACTTCCACCTTATTCACCCACCGCGTCCTCGTCTCAGGCAACTCCTCCTCCTCGGCAGCCGCCAAAGCACTAGCCGCCCGCCTCTGCTTCTTCGCCTTAGACTCAGAAGCCTGCGAAGCACCCCCCTTCACCTTCTCCTCCAAACTCCTCTTCCTCTCCTCATCCTCAACAACATCATCAACAACAAGCACACTCCCCGTCTCAACACGCACCGCATACTCGCTCTCCCTCTCCTCAAACCATTTCCCCACCCGCAGCGCCTTCTCAATCGCCCGCCCCGTCGCCTTAACAAACACCTCCTCCTTCTTCAGCGCCTCACTCCCGCGCGCAATCTGCGCCAGTCTCTCTCGGTCCCGCTTCTTGGAGCTCGACAGGTTCACAGACGCGGTCGCGCGTTTCTCAGCCTGTTGCAGGAATTTCTGGACGCGTTTCACAGCGCTCATGAACGGCGTGTTGGATGATACGTAGACGATTTTGGGGACACTGGCGCCGGCATATGGGGATGCTATTGGGGCGTGGGGGATCGGGCGTTTTTGGATTCCGGCATCTGCGGTTTAGACTGTTAGTTTTGGGTTTGGTTTGGTTTCGTCTTTTCTTGTTTTATCTTGGGAAGGGCGATTGCGGGTTGACGCACGTTTGGGGAGCTTGAGCATGTCTTTATTCTTTTTTTCGAAGGTGAGGGCGTTTCGTAGAGGTTCGGTGGTGGGCATTTTGAGGGGTTTTTTTTTTGTTGGAGTTTTCGGTGTAGAGGATCCTGAGAAGGAGGCAGAGGTGAAGAGTGAAGATATCAAGGTATATTATATGCTAAGAGGTCGTTGTCGTACGTAGGTTTGGTGGTTATCGCGAATTGTTCGTTGGAGTTTAGAGTTTAGATAGATAGGAATTGGTCTGCGATAAAACTAGTCCGCGTTTGGATGTGTTTGTTTGGTTTGCATGGCTTTTACGTTTTGGAGCAAGTATGAGTGAGGTCATTGGTTAGGGCTATCTTCCTATTCGGAAATGTCTTGGAGATGTCATAATCTCGAATGGTGTGTGGATTAGGACGTGGTATTGAATGATTTGTCGTTAAAATGCTGGAAGAAGAATCATGAAGAGTTCAACTTCAGACTGCTATAAATATCATTTCTGAGGTTTTGTATAGCCCTGTCAATGTTTCGTCAATCATTTACATTTATTTATTGTCATCATGTTTTGACTTGAATGGTCAGGAAAGCATTTGCTATCTTGGAGGATGATTTGTATTCATGGGATGTATCCTGCTGCGCGTTTATTGTGACAAAAGCATATGATGACAAAGCACATGCGAACCCGATTCATTAATCATAACCGTCGTAACAAGTTGAGCTCGGTGAAACCATAGATCTGTATGGTAAAAGACCTAACTGTCCCATCCCTGATGGCAGAAGCGGCGTGAAAGAATTGCCCCTGTAATCGAAGAAAGAATAAAAAGGAGTCGATGATAATCATGCATGATAAGACGATCTTGATGCGAGTGCATCAGCCCGCAGCATTGCGCCACATATATCGCTCTTTCGGCGAGGATCTTCGGTTTAAGAGTAATTTGACTCTGCACTGTAAACTATCGACCATGTTTCTCTTCCGGGGCGAGTCTGGTATCCGGATCAGATCGTTCTCAGGCTTGATAAATGCACTGACATGTCGGCGTTGGGTCATTGCCTTGATGGCTTGGGTAATCTGAGATCGGATAGGAGGAGGCGCGGGTCTATGCTTTGTTGCGTTGCCCGGAATAGCAATAGCTTTGCTACTGTTTACACCACAGGATGCATGGGCAGGCTGGCTTGCAGCTTCTTGAGCGGCTTGTACACACTTGCGGAAGACACCGTGGTGGCCCAGACAGCGACGGAGATCGGGGGTAGGAGAGAAGGACTCTTTCTGTAGCTTCCCATGTGAAATCGCAGCCAGAGATGATCGACCATGTACACTGGCACGCGAAGCTTGTCGGAAGAAATTAATAGATTGTTTAAGTTCTGTTGTTGCTATTGCCATGATCGGGAGGATTGTGCTTCTAGCTGACTTGTTATTCACATCGATTGTGGTTTTCTAAGCCCAGGGGGGCTGTCAGGACTTTAAATGAATGGACATAACATCTATGATTCAAAGTTAATTGACCTGTACGCTGTTACCCGGACGGGAAATACCTGGATATTTGATCGGACATGCATCATCCTAGACTCCAGGGAAAAAAGCGGGTCAGTGAGCTTCAAAACCACGGTTGAGCTGCTGGTTTGTCTTCTGTGATTCGCGGGATCTTCCATTACCATTCAGCCAAAACCAGATATGGTCGACCACAGATCGGTGTGCTCATGGCAGCAATGATGTTCGCTGATATGCTATTCTTGTTGGCTGGGTTTATTCGGTGCAGTTCCACGTACTGTTGCATCTGCCCATCGGCGTCAAATATGACGACAGGCTAGCTTCTCTGATAACATTGAAGCGATCGAGGCCCTCTCAGATACAATACATCATATTGGGAAGGTAGCAGTAAAGCTCCCAAGATTCGTCAGTGTCGTACTATATATATAAAGCAATATCATTGAGCCACGCGTCTGGTCCCTGGATGTACCATAGTAACGACTAGGTCCCCCAAACCTATCTCCTGAATATGCGCTCCCCCATATGCTTACCATCCTTCTCCATATGACCCCCTATAAATTATAATCTAAAGTTCAGTGACGGACCACGCGAGCATCATTCACGGATGGCACATGAACGGCACGACTAGTCAGACGTCCCATTATCTATTATTTGGTATTCTGGAGCATTTCCATGACGCCACTGAAAGATTAAATATCGGTTCCGTGAAGAGCAAGTAGTCAAGTTTGTAAATGTCTTGCCATCTTTAGAAAGTATGTGGCTTGTGCATCGGCTGCTCTTAGACTCAACTCGATGATAGAGAGCAGTGTGTGTGGAGTTGATCATCATGGTATGCTCTCATGATTGTCACAGATGGCGTAATCAATCAATATGATCCATCTCAGATCGATATGTGTACGCGACAACAATAATCAGATCGATCGCCCCTCGTTTATTGTTCGCGATGGAGAAGGGCGAGTTTTCAGTGCTCATTGATTATCCCTCATTGAGTGCCCCTGGAAAATGAGTAGAACCCCTCCTCTTTTTTTTTTTTTTGAGTAACGATGCACTGAAACCGGAAGTATGCTTAGGAAGCCTGGTGAACCGTTGAAATCCAAGGCTTCTGAACAGTAAACCACCAATAGTACTAGTATAACAGCTCCAGCACACCCTGGCATATATCGGATCAGGAAAGTTAAGGGTTATTTGTAATATTAGCCCTGCAGTAGGGCTTCTGCAGTGAAATGTCTAATTCCACCATAAATACATGAAGAACAGATGCCCTGCAGGCTGGCGTCCCGAGAGGAACCCCGCCCAAGGTCCGCCCGCCAGCTTGCCGCTAACTTCCACGGCCGCTACCCCTAGAAGCCAGGACCCGGTTAATGTCACGGCGCACTACGGGTCCCAGCCTGGTCCTGTCGTAGCTCTTCGAGTTTAAGAGTTGTCTATCTATCTGTATCCAGCTTGACTCGTATCCTGCCTGCCCAAATCCTCACTCTGACATAGAATATTTCGTACAATTTTACTAAGTTAGAATTGCTAGTGACATGACTGATAACGAGCGTCGACTTCCTCATCATGTCTGCTCTATAGTTCTCCCTTCCCAATGATACATTTGCCAAACACCATCGAAGCTCCCAAAACAACTAATTGGTCCGAAATATACGCCCATGTCAAAGATAATAAACACCTATAGTTCTTCTACATCTTCCCCAAGCATAATCAAGATAGTTAAATCCAAAACAATGAGTACCCATCTTGATAGGAGCAGGGTTGACTACAGCAGGATCAACTGCTGCCGACTTGTGGCCATGTGCCCCTGCTCCTTGGTAGACCTAGATAACTCATGGGCCACGAATTGTCACTATCAACCACTAACCTGGACGGCATATCGCGACCTAACCTATTTAAATACAGGGGTCGAGCATTGTGGACAGTGTCGCCTGGACCGTGTGCTTTGGGGGTGAAGGATGTCGAGCTGGAGCCATGAGACACATTCTGAGCAGAAGGTGATGCTTCGAGAGTGGGCTCCGGGGAGTCATCCAACTTCTGCTGCGGCAACATCTCGTAACGACCCAGAAGGTATTGCGGGTCTGACTCAGCCTTTTTGTACATCTCATTCAATTTCTCGTAGACATTTTGAGCGTCGCTTCGCTCGCGCGGTTCAATGCGGATCATGCGAGACATGATCAAATCCAGCAAGTCACGAAACACGGGGGAGCACCGCGGTTTCATCTTCAACCTCATCACCCATTCATTCACAGATGGACGGACGCTCGTGTGATCTACGCTGTAGAAGCAATCTGTATTCATAGTGTAGTTGGGGTCGTCATA
The DNA here is from genome assembly GCF_001792695.1 of Aspergillus bombycis. Taxonomy (NCBI): domain Eukaryota; kingdom Fungi; phylum Ascomycota; class Eurotiomycetes; order Eurotiales; family Aspergillaceae; genus Aspergillus; species Aspergillus bombycis. The sequence goes on from NW_019170054.1 coordinate 114,672, forward strand.
TCCCCGGAGTTCGGCGAATTCCCCGATAGCGTTCTCCCCGCATATGATGTAGGTAGCGAGCTCCAAATATAGACACCCGAGACCCCAGATGTCGAAGGCTCGGGTTATGAACTCCCCAGGACGGTGAGGAGGCGAGTAGGTATGAGGGAAGGCTGCATCTACATCATTCGACTTGGACTCAAATCGATGAAGTTTCGCAAGCCCTAGATCTGCAATCAAGAGTATGCCGTTTGGATCTGTGCACTCAGGACGCTTCTTGAACCATATGATGTTCTCAGGTTTCAGATCACCATGTCGTCCATAAAGCGCCGTACTAGATGGGTTACCCGACTGGGGTAGCTTATGTATCACAGATAATCCACTTGCGATTCCGACCACCTGCTTGACCCACCATAGGATATTCCGGCTATTCCATTCGGGTAGCCCAGTCCGCTTCCAGTATTCTCGAAGGTTCTCGTCCGCACAGGGGAACACTAGGTGATTGTCTCCCAGGAAGCTATAGGTGCACAACAGATTGATCAGGTGTGGATGGGGCCCAGCTGAACCCAGTGCCATGAGAAATTCTCTTTCTCTCTGAAACAGAGTTATATCTTGCCGGATGAGCTTCTTGACGGCAACTCTACACCCTTGGCTCTACTTTGGGTTAGCAACCAAGATGCAGCGTTGCTCAGATGCCTGCATTGTTGTCACTCACCTTACTGTCAGGGGGTTCACAGAAGTCGTGGTGGTCGGCATGGATGCGTTCACAGGAGACTCTTCCGTACCCACCTTCAGCAGACTTCGCAGATTCTTTGTCCACAAATGGAAACCTCTGCTGCTCTGGAAAATCGTAATGAACATCTTGGTGAAAGACTGGCACGAGCACCCGCCACTGTTTTGATTCCAATGCTTCCAGGTCTTCATAGTCCCAATCTTCCGGTACCGGAACCTTGTGGCCTTGACTGGTTCGCAAGACGTTCCCGTCCAGTTTGAATGGGAGATTGCCATCTTGTATCCCTCGGTCCAGGAAGGTGTTTATATGATCCACCTTTTTTGACATGACCAGAATTGTAAATAGCTTTTGAGCGCTTTGGACAATCTTCTCTGCCAGCTTGGCTCTTGGGACTCTACTATCGATTCTTTTCTCGGCTAGTATGTCTCGCACGGCATTTTCGTTGATCTCGGCATCGATAATACTTCGCGGAATAAACGCAAGCTTGATTGTGCATTCTCGTATCCGATTCAACGTCGAAGTTAGAATAGGAAACGAGCCTTGACTGGAGTGAGACCCTTCGTGGGACATGGGTGGACTCATGGCCCCGGGAAATCGTTTTGGAGAGCTGGGTTGGAGACGAAGGCCATCCCTGATACGTCGCGAGTTCCATGAAAGGAACAAGAACAAACACACCAAAGAGAAAAGCAAATAATAAAGCGAGTACATACTGGATGCTGTACAAGCTGAGCTGGTTCTTGGAGTGTAACGTCAGTGAAATCTGATTGGGTGGTGACGGGCAAGGAAAGCGAATAAGGATATAATATGAATGAATAGAGAGGAGGTGTACGACAGCAAAGAAAGAAAGGGTATAGATCATATCAAGAAGACGAAGACGAACTGAAGACAACTTTAACGCTTCCGTTCGGCTGGGAGAGGAGAAAATGTCCAGTAGAAGTGGTGTACTGGGCGGTGGTGGTGAAAGTTGTTCCACCTCCTAGGTGGAAGATGAAGTAGAGGAAGGAAAGGGTTAAAGGAACTCAACAATCCGAGAAAAAGGTGGGACGGGAGTGCTACCGCCTGCTTACCTATTCGTTTCTCATGGGAATACTACTAGTATACTACAGTACTAGTATTGCTACTAGTAGTATGTAATAGTCAAATCGTGGTGGCGGAGATCAAGAGGGAGGGAGCGAACACCCCATCTTATTCTACATCATCCACTGAGCACTTACTCTCCCTCGATCGACGTGAGCGGTTGCCTCCGCCGGGTCGGAGAACAGACTGACTGACGATGGTTGACCTCGAGTAAGTTGGCGCTCTCATTGGCGGGCTTGACAATAGTGTTCTGCTAATAGGGAGAAATTGTCGAATGAAGAATGACATTATCGGGCAACGAGGCAGTGATCCTAGAGCTTGTCCATTAGGAATTTAGGACCTCCCCCAGCTAGCCGCAGTAGACCGTCTTTCCTGCGGCTGCGCGTCACTTCACTCTTCACTTTCGCTGCCGGTTTCTCCTTCTTTGCCTTCTCCTTTGCCCGGTCTCTATGCGTCTTCACCCTCAAATCACGGAGATCCTCCAGAACTTTGCACGAGGGACATCCGAGCGTTGTCTCTTCCGTAATCTCTACTAGTACTGCGCTGTCCATTCGATCTACAGTAAATCTGTGTAGACTATGAATACTCGTTGCCTTCATTCAGCCTCTTCAAAGCAAAATACAATTACCTAAGAACGTACGATGGGTTAAGGTTAGTTTAATCGGTTTTGGTCGTGGTGGTGGCATAGGTGGACGGGCGCATCAGGCTGAATAAGGGCATCGTGCCCTGGGTCTCCGCTCGGCCTCGCAACCTGCCTCGTTCCATATCTGCGTCTTCGCCATCCCTGGGTGACACCGGTTTATGACGAACCCGAGTCACCTTCAGAAACCAAGATGAGTCACTATATCGCACAGAAAGTATCCACAGAAAGATCGTAGCTACTGTTAAGGGAACTGAGATAACTGCTAAAATCCAAACCCAGGGTGATATGTATATATCTCCCTGTTCATTAACCTTGACGAACTCTGTGGAAAAGAAATTCTATATGGAAGGGTCAGCAACCGTCTTCATTTTCGATCTATGCCAAGGCCAGCCAATGGAACGCACCGCTACAATGGTGGTAGGGAGGTAAACCAGGCCAACAAGACTCAGCATTTTCACAGCCGCTGCGTCTTCTGCACTCCGTTTCTATCGAACATCCTCATTAATAGTATGTCCGTCACAGCCACGTTGGAAAATAACGCACTGCAAGCTCGGCGAGGTGGTGGCTTTCCTCCTGAGATGTCTGGGCCAGTTCTTTCAAAGCTTTTGTCTCCACGTGTGATGCTCGTGCCAATTGCTTCAAGGCTCGTGTCTCCTCAAAGCTTAGCAGGTCGGTTAACTGTCAGTTCACAGCATGTCAGCAACAGTGCTGAGAGTGGGGTGATAACGGCTGCCTACCAGTTGCTCTGTTGATTGAACACGCTCCTGTAACACCTTGGCTCGTTCCAGGTAAATGCGGGATTCTGCTTCATATTCACTAAACTCTTCGATCATGGAACTGCAGGAACAGTCATTTCTGGCACCACAGCTCATTTGACAGTGTCGTTGGCAGCTCTTCCCAATGCGACCGATGGTGTTTACAGCAGTCTGAAGGACAACAATCAAATCCGTTATGTAATCTCCCAGTTGTTTAAGGCGTTGTCTGTCGTCCACCTTGAAGTATGTCATATGTTTATCTCCGTCTTCGACATCCCAGACAATGAGCCGGTCAGCCTAAAGGGCGCATAGTTTAGCCCGCGTAAACCGAAGCGGAAAGCATGCGTGCAGGTGCATACACATTGGTAAGAGTAAGAAGACTAAAAGAGAGTGAACGAACAGACCTTTTGCTTGCATTCCGACTCTAACCAAGCCATGTAATCCATCCAGCAGCTGAGGCCATCAGCTATGAGTCTCTCGTGAATAGAGAAGTGCGGCTTCATGACCTCCCCCTCGAATGGGCTTCCGGGGAAACACTGAGAGACCTCATTTTCGGTCGTACGGGAGGGCGCAATCAGAATGAACACCGACGAGCTTGCTGATCCATCATGCGGGTATGTCAATTTATGGTAAACCCCCGTCTGACGAATTGACCAGGGACACTCCCCTTTGGACGTCGGGCGCTGGTTACGTTCAACTCGCCGGATCACATATGCAATCTCTATGCCACCAGTCAACCTATCGGGTATTCTCTACATTGAAGACGTAAGGGCTTTCAGGATCTAACCATCAACTTTGCCGTCTCCCCTCTGCGAGCTTTTGGCACGAAAGGAAGGAAATGCATATTCATTCTCCACGACTCTGATGCCAAATGTGAGGACTGACTTCCAGAAATATGGGAAGACGCTTTGTTCTTCTAGGAGGCGGTGGAAAAGTTCGCTCGATATGTTTAATGTCGTCCACGATCGCAACTGTGCGACCGTATAGACTTGTGCACAAGCAATGGTCTCTTCCTATGGTGGATTAGAGAATACGTTAGCTATTGACTGGGGAAAGGTACCATACAAGGTGGTGGAATTACCTGATGGAGTCTCTTCAGCTCCGAGATGTGATTAATCGGGATGGGTTGCTTGGTTTGCAATGTCCGTCTGCCACATGAGTCCTTTGACGAAGAAAAAAGATAAACTACCAGCTGAGCAGCGTCGTTCCTAGATTTAAAGAGACTGTTCGTCCTGGACTTGATCTTTTCCTCTAGGAATTGATCAACACGGGAAGAAGGGTAACTGTGGTCCATTTTCCGGCGCACCGAGGGATTGAATTGTCAGTCAACATCTAGAAGACCACAAGCCTGAGACGCAGACGCATGCATTTATACACCAGCGAGAACACAGCTTGAGGCTTCAATCTCAGTACCCACGATATCTTTTTGCATGCGGCTCTAATTCAAGAGGCTGAACATTTAAGCCGCAACCATATGTCCCTCTAGGCATTGGATGGGAAGGTTTCTACCTGGTTAGCACTTGAACTACTAGGCAAATCGGTCTTATGAGGGCAAAAGACAGCTGAGCGCAGGGCGAATGTAAACGATGGGCCGTATTTCAACACATGCCAGCGATCAGCAGGCTTTCCTCATGTTTGTCAGTCAGCGGGAGACTCTCCAGGGCTCGCGGAATGGCACCTCTTAAAATCGAGGGTCAACCCTAGTACTTTAGTAGCGCCTACAATATCCAATGAGGATGTAGCATTACTGTGTCAAGGCCTATCAATCAGGTTCCATCGTGCTGGAAGGCTTATGCAGGTGCCATCACAAGGTGATATTTTGTACTGCGTATACATTTATAGAGTAATGGGTATGTCCATCAATATTACGCCATGTACAACCTCCTCACCCCCCACCCCCCACCATAATTCTTCCCGATTGCGCAGCACTTGGAGTGGGCTCCCGTTTGATGTTTATTGTACAACGTATTGATAATGCTTGCGTGGAGATTTTCTAATACCATACTCGACACTCATTGATTTGCTCCTGGATAAAGATTTAGTAATTCTTATCAACACAGTCACTCCACATAGTCCAAACCTGAGTTAGTCCCGGCGAGCGTGCTCGTTCTTGGTCCAACACGTATATTTTATATTGATCCAGGCGTAACTATGCGGCATACCTTAGCCATGGACAGGTGTCCTAACGACGAGCAAAGAAACACACCTCGACCCGAAAATTAGCTTGCCCATATTCATTTCCCAGCAATTTAATGAGCTTCTTCGGATTCATGTATTTGCCCTCAATAACCTGATTAGGGGTTATACTGGGGGAGCGTCCTCGGCCCATCGCACGACAAGGCTGTGGAAGTTGCTTTTGTGCACTCAACATCAAGAAGAATCAAGAGATCGGATTCATACACGAACAAGAAAGAAAAATTTTCATATTCACATTTGCACAATAGTCATGGTTTGGAGGTGCTCAAACAGATATTATATTTTTCTCATCCTTATATCCCGCGATCACTCCTTGCTATGAATAGAAGTCAAAACGAGTTGTACTTCTGAGCACGCCCCGGTCAGACAGAACTAGAACTACAGCTGTCGATATCATCCTATTGGGTCGGTATTAGTATTACCTCTCACGAATTGTGCATCAGTTAGGGGCTCGTTTCAAGCCGCGTGCATAGGTGGCGGGTACGGCGCAATGACAGACCTGCGATAATGCTTGTGGTAAGGTCAGGTAGCAAATTCCTCGTCGAATCTTTGGTCCCAGTCAGCACAGCCCCGTTTATCCAACCTTATGGTGCATTAGTTGCGGCAAACTACGCTGATGCTGATGTGTTTCTCCGCGCCTTTTTTGCACTCAGCAAGCAGGCTGCAAGGCTGATTTTGAAAGGCAAATGATAGTGATCGAGTTGGGTAAGGCAAACACGTAAGACACGCAAGGCCAAGGAGGGACAGCAAACAACCAAAAATGAGGCCAAAGAAAAATAGGACGAGGGCTTCAATCCGATCTCCTGGCACCATCTAACCAAGATGGAAATACCCGCTCAATGATTTCTTGGAGAAAGGGTCATCCAAACGAATTAGATAGCCAACTGTGGCGATTTAGAAACATTAATAAAAACTCTGAGCTTACACTAACTTGATACCCTCCCTGTGGGTATCGCCTCTTCAGCAGTGCCTCCAGGCGATCCTGCACGACATATCGCAAGACAATCGTCTGAGATTCCATAATATAGCGATAATGAGGTTTTGCCACTAACTTTACCTGAGTGAGCACTCATTCAATCGGAGCCAAACAAAACCCCAAGACTCTCGGTAAGGGTGATCTAGCCTTGGGCAACTCACAGTATATGATGAGCGGAGTCTGCAGTAATAGACAGTCTAGCAAGGCTTGATGCACTGCAATCGGCTTGTTTTATTTGGTCATCACGGAGTTTCTTTCGCCTCATATAGTCTATTAGTTGCAAGAGCCCCATCGCAGATTGAGGCCAAACTGTTGATCTTGGGTAATGTTGTGTAGTATCTACTTCGCGCGGATGCCCAATGTACAATGTTTGTCTGCGCAGGTGCTACATGTCAATTTCTCTGATAGGCAGGATCGAAAAAAAGAAAACATAGAAATATATTACGCAAGGGTATGAATCCGGTCTATTGCGTGTTGTCCTGTCCTCTTCCGACCGGCCATCCTAGTCGAAGCAGATCGACAATGGCTCCGACTGGTGTGTTTGTACTACTAGCAGTTAGATGATTTCATATAACCAGTCTGTTGACGTGGCCATGGCAGAGCCTGGGGCTCAAAAGTGGCGGTCTAACTCGTTCGTGAAGCCGAAATGGACTTCAATGCAGTGGAAATTCATGGATGGGGAGACTTGGACTTCGTATCTGTAGAATAACTGCATATATATGTATCACGAGTATTCTTCGGGGCAGTATACCTCCGTGTGGCAATGATTGGCTTCCTTCGGGCCAGCACCCTGCACACCACATTGTAAGTGAAGGCAAGGTGCTAATTACGAAATATTATTCGCGTTTTCTTCTGTTTACTTAATATCACCGAAAGCCGAAGATATATCACATGCACAGGTAGAATTGCAAAATAATCTAAAAGTCAGGATACAGCGTTTTGTGCGTGGCTCATATTCAGGCTAATGCGGAAGGATAACATCAGGTCTACTCATAATATCTTTCAAAAGTATAAGAGGTAGTAGTAGGTTGGTTGTGTGACAACTAGCATGGGAGGACTTTATATTTATATACGATCATCATCCTAAGCAATTTATACAGTACATGGGCTTCTGAATATACGAATAACGCTGAGATTCAGCCAACATTGTGATAATGCTCTCGAAAATATTCGTTATAGTTAGGCTGTGATGTCTATGATCATTTGAATAATGAGCTACTCATTCTTGAGATACAATATATTTTTACCATCCATACTTCGTTAGATTAGAGCTCCTTGGTGAAGTCTTACGTTCTTGCGCGTTCTTGTTGGTTGTCATCATCCGGTCAATCTTCCGTCTGGTAGCTATCACTTTTACTTCGATACCAACCTCATGACCTTCCAGTGTACTCCTAAGTTTGATACATTTTTCATTTAGTCTAAAGGCCCAGCCTTCCGCCCGAGCCCCAACAAATAAGTCGGCATGGTAGCTACCCTCATTAATGTCACATAGCTAAAACAGTTATCAAGGTACAGATTCCGCTTTGATGTTTGAACGGAGTGATTGAACTTGGGTGTCCAAACTCGAGCTTCGCTCTCATGGTCCGTGAAGCCAGTCCATGATGGTGAATGTGTGAAAGGAACAATGTCTCTTGGTCCTTGGATGTCCCAGATCTCGGCTTTGATCATATGAAAGAGGGTTAGTCTGGATAAGAATAATCCAAATTTCCATTGACGTAAGGATCTACGGCGTCTCCTGTCCCCTTATCTTCGCAACTGTGCTTTGAAGAAGAAGGAATAAAGGCATAGAACCGTCGTCAATTTACAACAACACCATTTTCCCCAGATATTTCATTTCTCAAAAAATATCTTTGCTACCACCAGCAGCCATTGCCGTGCAGTGGGGCAAGTTGATGTTTACCGTCTCATGATGCTCAATACCTCCCTTCCTTATTTTGATAATAACTTTCCTATACCAGGTCCAATAATTGCTACTAGTCCAGAAATTGATTAACATATAATTCTCACTAAGGCATTCCACTTATGACGATGCTAGAATATGCACAATTCTATTGCAAATTGGTTTTGTGACGGATGGAATTTGCCTCTATCAAGACTCTCACAATCTTCACGAGAAGCTTGACATAGTATTGAGCGTAGTCCTTGCGGTCAAACAAACAATAGAACCCATTTACACAGTATAAGAACACAAATATATTCTTGATATACAAAGAGGTTACATCTCCAATTCAGACTACACAAATAGTTATCACGTCACCGTACAAACAATCCGTATCTCCTCCCTACTCTTCATCCCATAGAAATTCTAGCCACTGCGAATAAAAACCTATAAAGCCCGGAGAAGATACACTTAGAGCACCTCATAGCCGTGACCCTCGGCGATACGCGCACACCATCGTAAATATACATCCATCTCTATGCCCTATTGCCACGCCGAATCGAGATCCCTAAACAATATATATCCAAACAGTAACGTAACATCATAAACGCACTAAACCATTCCAGGAAAGAGATACGCCGAGTCGGCTGTGGATCAATCGGCGGAAAGTTATACAACGCAGTATCAATCGGGGCCCAGAATTGTCCGCATAGAGGATGTTCGCCGGTGCCGTTGACTAAAAGGGTAGTACTAGCTACTCCGTAACTAACTTTGCCGACCCTTCTCGGAGATGCTAAGACGGAAGGCTTCGGGCGAAGTTCGGCATCTCCATTTTGATCTTCGGGATAGGCTCTGCGCCTCTTGATATCGGAAAAGTTGATGAAGGATTGTGCTTGTAAGGTTTCTATTGAAATTACCGATAAAAGATACATGTTATCGTGCTATAATACGTTAAAGCCGTTGCCGACCGAATGTTCGCGAGTGATGCGTTGGTATAGTAATCCGTATAAAGTTATTGAATAGGTAAACGCCCCACGGTCTAGAAGGGGGTTAGAGTTTATACCGTACCCACAAGTTTACGGAATAGGGTGGAAAAGGCTTAGTTAACTTTTGAGCGCAAGGCTTATTCAAAGAACCATGGTCAGTATGCTCACCCGATGTATCCCTTGGACCGTTGGAAGTTAGAACTAAGAATTTTCACTGCAGTTTTCTTAGGCTAAGCGGCCCGGATACTCATGATAATCTTTGCATGGAATAACAGGAATGCCATTTTAAATGGTATTGAAACTGGAACCCAACACAAATCAAAATTGTGATCCAAACACAATGTGCCTATGCCCTATACTCGAATGAATAAACGAGGCCCAAGGAACGCCGGTGATGATATATAATACAAACAATCACGGTGCAATGCTTATCAGGCATGTACAGCCGGCGATCAACATCCATGGACATTGCCACTATATAATTAAATGTTTTTGTAACCCCAACAAAATGACGGCTGCAAAACCAAAACACCAATCCCGTATGAAGTTCAGATTATTAGGAATGAAATATAGCACGCAAACATGTCGATGGCGAGGTACGTCATCTATCTTCTCCTGGTCTTTCTTTATGCGAGGCGGACTTCGCTTCGGAGCGAACAAGTTTGCGAATGCTGATGTTGGCCATATGGACCATGGCAAGCATATGTCGCAGTCCAGGAACACCTGATGGGAACACCAAATATAACTCTGAGTCCAAGAATGGATCGGGACGGAACTTGTCGTGATACGCCTTCTTTCCTCCTATGGGTAATCTCTGGAAGGTGTGACGGTATAACGACCGCGTAATCTTTTCAATAGCCGATGGTAAACCCGTCACATCGCCTAAGGTCGTAAGAGGTTCGTATCCGAGACTGAGGTAAGATACATTCATTTGGTTGAGAAGCGCCATGGCTGCGTAAGCCAGCAAGTCGCTAATCCCTTTAGGTGCACCGGGAGCAGCGATGCAGGGGTCAATATGATATCCTTCGTTGGCACCAACCCGACGAAGCGCTGCGAATCCGTTAGCGACACCGTCGGGGTCGCGGGTATATATGTAGATCATTAGATTAGGAAAATCGAACGGGTTGTAAACGGTAATAAAAGCCTGGGCTGCGGCCGCGGCTTGATTGCGTTGATGCCGCCATGATTCATAAATGGCCATTAATTCGCTCTGTAAGGACGGGTTTGCCCCATATTCTGGAGCGTAAACACCTAAGGTGATACCACCTTTGTCTGGATTGAGTAGTTGTTTGTTTTGGACGATGATTCGCTTGCCACTTCGCTCCATCAGCACATCGTTCGTCATCGGATTGAGCACACGCTCAGCACCGAATTGTAATGTAGTCCAATGTTGCTGTCGCGCATGCTTGACTAGACTGTCACTGGCCCCCATGAAAGCAATTCCCCAGTGGAACTGCTTTCGGTAAGCCTTGAACTCGTCTAGGATATCGGGAAACAAATACGGCTCACATAGAGGGTCCCCTGCGACTATTGCTACCTGATTTTGCACCTTATAACACAAAGCCCCGGTTCGTGCCTTGTTGAGGAAGAAATTGTAACTTCGGTCGAGTATTACCATATGTGAGACTTTTCCATAGCGCCCAGCTAATCTCTCTAATACTTCGGCATTGTCCATATGATCTCGGCCGGGTAGGTTGATCTGCGGTAAGGATGTCGACGTAGACAGCGGTACGAACCCGGTGCGTCCTAGAGGCAAGGATGATTCGGAGCTTGAACGACCGTATGTGTTTGAGGAATGACGGGAAGATAGCGCATCTGAGTCTGATGTCGGTTCCACAAGGGTTTGGCTGCTGCTGCTACTCCCACAACAGCTGCTGCCACAACGTCGGGATTTTGCGTCATGAAAAGTATGTGCCGATGGTGGAAGTAAGGAAATCTGATCACGTTTACGATCCGCAGGAAGTGAACACCAAATGCATGTATTGTCTAGCTTTGAGTGACTGTATAGTTGGCTCGCCAGGGACTCACCCACAGTACGAAATAGGAGGTCTTTCTTTGCCGGGCTTGACTTCTTTTTAGGGGCCTTCGGTCGCTTAGTCTTTGCACCGTCGGGTGTTTGTAGGACAATTGGGGGAACGTCTTCAACGCTCGATTGAATAGACATGGTGGACAGTTGGTATGACAGAATATGAAAGATTTTGCTTCATTGTCTGGGAGACAGGCAGGTTCCTGTGCTCAATACAGATTAAAGAGCCCTTTAATGGACCCCTGATGGACCCCATAAGGGCACTGAGTGGATGGACGCTTCGCCTCCACTCACACCAAACAATAAGAGTCGGATTTGGCAATAGAATGATATCGCCCGGCGGGTATTCCGAAGGATACTTAGGCAGTAGCATTCGTTGGACCAGGATTGGTCTATTCAGATAAGGGGTCCGACGCGTAGTCTGCAACTATAGCGCTTTCTTTTAAGTTCAGTGGCCCGGAGAGGTGACATTTGCTTATGCGGACCCCGCGGGTGCCGTCTTGGACGGACTGCGGATCCGTAGGGATTCCAACGTCAGATCGTGTTTGAGAAACCCTTTACTTGTCTGCCTAATTGAGCCCTGCTTAGCCCTACGCCGGGGTTTTGTCGGGCACACAACATGCCATCCAAACAGGTTTTTACTCTTCAACCTGTTTCATTGTTTTCTCTAGGGATTCGGCAGGTTGGCCTCGAATGTGGCCGCAATTTCAGCGCGATGAGGACGTCATTGGAAAGATGGACCGCGTTTATCTGAACAAGAACCATTCACAGTTCATAGTGACTCATTCCCAGGTTCGGAGTAGTGAGCGCTAAACGGTGTCCAATACGAAGTACGGGCGTCGGATTCGTTTAAACCCTAAAGGAACCGGCTTAGAACCTTTTTTTTTTTGGTAAAAGAATGCGCAGCGGTTACGACACAACAGGCAGCCGTGGAAAATAAGCTTGAACCAAGCCTTTCGTAGTTCCAAGCAGGACTTCGGCCAATGGTACACTGCCTTGGCACGGGTAGGGCTGGATTCCGAAGTGGAGATAAACATCTAGAAGATCGACACTGCCACACCCTGAAGGACCAAATATGGTAAAACAATTCATGATACGAGGCCGATAGTGTGGCTATGCCACGGTGCTAGATCAGATAGCAATAGAGCAAGGAATACGAGCCTGAGCCGATTTCTCCTATTTTAAGATCGTCTATACGATTATGCATGAAAGATCGCTAGAACGGACCCTTGGCTTGGGGGAAACGACCTGTCTAGAACGTCAACTTTCTATCTATCTTGTGGCGTATACGTACGTTTATTTCGAACTATTTGGATTTCTTTAAAGGATCTTGTGGAGTAACATAGCCAAAACACTAAGAATACGAGTTAAACATGGAGCAAAGATTTGGCCAAAGCTAAAGGGAGATATACCACATTTATGGGATGGCTCCCTAGGCTATAGGCAATGGATGTAGTCTGCAGTCATGTCACTCCATAACGAAGAGGTTCACAGCATTAGTTCGTTAGCAGCGGCTGTAGAAGCCGCTATGGAAGGCGGGTATAGCTACGGTACATTTATACTCTCACTCCAGGTGATCGAGGCCGCTCTATTCCGATTTTAGTTATGATTATGTAGCATTATTGATCGTTTGACCAATAACAATAAAAACATAATAAAGAGCAGGATGACCTACCTCTATGCCTGGGGCTAATGGGATATTACATATGTATTTTTCAGGCAACAACTTTTCTCTTAATGTAGCAGTCGCCAAGTGGGTGTTCTTGTCAGCTCAATGCAACCCCTGGCAAATTGTGAGCTATTCTCCGACAATCATATTAAGTGTGCACATGCGCTCTAGCCCGATATGGCGCGCAAGAGACACCCCTCTTCAACCTCTTTACTGAATTTAAAATGGTTGTGCACTAGTATACAGTTATACCCGCAGAAGTAGAGTCATGGGAAGTCCACCACATACCGGACCTTAGTAACCGTTATCTTATTCGGTACGCAATTCTTGCTTCTATTGCTGAAGAGATTGCAGGAACACTCAAATGGCGATTGGATCTGGGAATGCGGCGTGACGCAACTAAGAATATCTACTGCGAGAAGCTTGATGAACTACCGCTATCTAAACTAGAAGTCGCTCCTTGCTGGGCTAGCAGTGTACCTGGAATTGACTATCACTTGATTGAATACTTACCGGACAATCTGCCAGACTTAGACAAATTAGTACTTGAAGAAGGTGGGCAGAATGCTAACTTGGCAAAGAGGTATACCAGAACTAATGCTGGTTTCTTTCGTACAGTGACTAGTCTAGAATTAATTAGAAGGTGTTGCTTGCAGCCTAAGTAAAACTATTCTCTTTGAGCCCCTTTTGAAAAGCCATAGAAACTTCAGTCATTGTTTCTTCACCTCGTGGTCGTTCTCTAAGGCATTTAATTGTCAAATCCATATGTGTAATCATACGTTGTTTGTTTCAGTGCATCCCTTCCATTCCTACTCCTAAAAGTATTCGCACTGAAAATGTCTCCTTCCTTCCCCATGCTTCTTCCAGGTTCATGTCACACGTCTCTTGGCACCAGATAGTCCTGATGTCGAACATGACGCTTCTTACTCACATATCTATTGAGCGGTTAGGCCGAGCCGCTTCCATTTATCTCCCTGTTTCATGAATACAGCTAGAACTGCCTTCTACGCAATGCCATGATTACTAGCTTTCAACCAAGGCTTCTTGCTTCGACACCATGGCGGATACAGAGAAGCTTCAAATGCTGTAGTTCTCATGCTATGGCAATGATCCTTCGGCTACTTACAACTTTTGGGGGCAAAGCCATATGTGACATGCACATATACAACACTACACTACTAAGTAATGTTGTCGAATTACTCAAGCGAGATCTTTCTATTGACAGTATGACATACTGTTACAGGATGGAAGGAGGTTTCCGGGTAGGATACGTCGAGTTAATAAATAGAAAAAAAAAAAGAATTGAAAGACCTGTGGATATAGCAGCTTAGAAGTCCTCGGTTGCAGATATCCCCTGTCTATTCCACTGTCGTAGCATAATAGTTCCCTGGAGTGTTGTGATAGGACCTGAAAGAGGGGGTGTAGGCAAAGGTAAAAGAGATCGGAGATAGCCAAGAAGAAAGAGCTGTTTTAGTTCTTCATATGCACATCAAACAAGGATTAACGGGGCTGTGTGGTGATGCTACACTAGTACTGACTTTAGGACTCACTGGATTAGCGTCTATTGCGGTAAGCATCAGCTCATATATTTTACTGATATCACAACCCATTGCTTGTTGTTGATAGTAGGCCTCTCCATACTGGCAACGTAGCCCGTTTGTGTTTTAAACTAGGGCTTTATTGTGACCAGTATGATCCATTCTCATGATCCTGGGATGTACACCAGTTACTAGTACTTAGAGGGATGTGACTAGATACGTTCAACATGTCAAGCATTCAGCGATCATGTTTGTGTAGAGAGTATATGATATTGATTAAACCATACTGGTTCCTCTTCTCTTAAGCAGCTTGCTGGACCCACAGAGGTACACCGGTCTCCTGGTCAACACTGAGCATCGAATGAAAGTGAAGGAAAGATGTTGATATAGAGCAGCGTGTACTGATTTTAGCTCCATCGGGAATTCCTGAAAGTTATCGAGAACCTAGAAACGAAACAACCGAAAACAATCCGTAGAGCTCAAGCACGATTAGAGTCTCCACCAAGGCTACCATCGTCTTGTGTTGCCTAAGTCAATTGGCCACTCTCCGTGTGAACCCCCTTTCTTCGTTGAGCACGGTTATTTTAAAATGGCTCTCGGCTAGCACTGATGTTTCGACCATATTGTGGAGGGTGCGTTCTGGAGTGTTGAGCCCCATGAACGCGGCCCCTCTACCAGAATATTTCACGGATATGATGATCCCTGAGCTTAGCAAGCGGCTCCTCTCCCCCATCAAAGGCCAGGATCACCTCAGATCAAATTTATAGTTGTGCCTTGGACTGTCCCTACAATAGTGGCTTTCGTTGCATGGAGATGCTCAGAAAAGGGATTAATCATCTGTCAGTAGTAGGTGTTATAAACCTCACTTCAGAGGAGTGTAGGTTGTGACAAGTAAGCATCGCTCAGTGGGGAATCCCGAAAAATAAAATCATATTTGAAATTATGGGAATGAGTTAGGGGTAAATGTCAAAGGCTCTATTGGATAGACAGATTATGAAAGTGGTGTCCTACGACACCACCGCTCCCAGCGAGATGGCCTTCCTAAACGCTTTCTTATGTCTAAGCGCCGATTTTTGAACACCATGTGAGGGGACATAGATGACTCGAAATATCCTTGCTCGCAGATAGCCCTAAGGCGGTTCACTCTTGTCCTTTTACTTGCATCCAAGAACTTTAGGGCATTGGTTTTGATGCCCAAAGTATCGATCGCTCTAGACTCTTGCCCGCACATTGTATTAAATGACGAATAAATTCTGTACTTAGATTTTCCTTTCCGTAATCGAGTATTCAGTCATCACAATATAGGCCATAAGCGTGCATGACTTGTTTGTTCACTTGGAATTGGCTCATGTGCAAAGGGGAAGGGGGACAAACCTATCCTAGTGTTAGGGAAACATGGCGTATGATTCTTAAACTAGGTCACCTCATCGCTCATAGGTGTGCCGTGATTGCTTCAGATCTAATGAAGCTCTGTGAATAAAATAGATAGAGGCCTATGATCTTTGACTGCCAGGAGTAAACAACCATTATCCTTGTACGAATCAATAGCGAAAAATAGATCAAGCTACTGGAGCAATAATAGCTTGTACCTCTAGCCTGTATCATTCTAGTAGTTATTAGCATAGCAAATTTCGAAAATATCAGGTGGCGGTTGATCTAGCCTTCAACCATGGGATATCTTGCAATAATAAACAAAATAAGTTGCTAGTTCGTTTCGACGTACTCCGTAGAAGGATCTAAGTGTCTGAGCCTTAGATTGAGATTTCGCTCTACCTTCCATACTTTGTCTAACAAGATTAATGTATACCTGATTTGGAAACTTAGTTCGATTCCTTTGATATGTAGCTTGGGACAAGGTACTCCGTATGTCTTGAAAAGGATATCCACCAAACCAGTGGCCAAAGTTTGCGCGCTAGTAGAGACTTTGGCGCAGTGGGCTAAGAAAATCAACGTTCTAGAACGGGCATTATAGCCGCGTACTATAGATGATGGGACTTTTGGCCACGATCTGGATGTGGAAGTACGCAGTAAGCAATAGTAGGTTTAGGGTTGGCCTGTCATACAGGGATCAACCCTTGGGAACACAGGCGAAGCGGTGAACGAGGGATCTCGTTAATTTTCCGTGCTATTCTTTGGACGATTGGATTCTTTCGTAATCCCTCGTTTATTCGAAAGCTTTAACTCCTTGGGCATAAAGAAAGGTGGGCCTAGTGATCGTCGAGCCGTCTCAATCTCGAACCGGCGATCCAAATAGACAAGTTTTCAACGGCTGCCAATCAATAATACTAATCCACTACATAGCAACATGAACATGCCCAGTACCGAGGTAAGTGCTCTGCCCCGGATTGCGCGAATTTTGGTACCCTTACGGAGTACGGAGTACAGTACCGGATGTACTGAGCCTCAGGCTTCATTTTGTTCCTCCATACGACTGGAAGTTCCACAAGAAGAATTGTGACAATTACCAGAGCATCAATTGCATCTTGACCTGCGCTTCAGCCCCTAGCAAGACATTCACATGGATGCGGACATGGACCCAATCCTTTGCTCCTGCGGAAACGAGTACGATGTCGCTGAAATGACGCTTGGGCCGGTGAACTCGGCAAAATGTATTCCCACCGCAATGGGCATAATTGGTATTATTTCAGCTATGCCCCAATCTACTCGGTCGCTACTGGTGCTAGCTCGGTGACCGATTCACCCGTAAACGAAGTCGCAAGCCTATGCATTGACAGAGCCGTGAAAGGGGATGCTCGGCGGACTTGAATAACTGTTCAGAAGCGCTCACTAACTCCGAGCTGATCCACACAGCCACACCATCCTATAGAATAGCAGATCCCAGGGTTGTGTTGAGTCAAAGAGAAAGGGATAGTTAACTAGTTAGAGCATCTAAGAGGCTTGGGATATCCCTTGCCGGCGTGCCGCACATCTTCTTGCGAGGGCTCTCCTGGAAAAGAGCGCGATGATAATATCTTTACCCCCACTGTTTGGTTGTGAGCTTTGTGGTCGATCATAATGTATGTTTTATCCAATGCCACTGACATCATTTCCCGGGCTATCGATTGCCTTTTCTTGACTTTTTGTCGTTCTCCTTTGCTTTTCTTTTTGCCTGAACTCGGCTGGGCAGCTTCCTGCGGCTCACGATGATCCCAGGAGCTAGACCGGCAACACGGGTCTGCGTTTGGCGATCATCATCGGCTTCCCCCTATCGAGCAAGATTAATTACGATAGAATACCCAGTGAAAAAAAAGGGCGACCTTAGCGTATTGACTTTGCCTTGAATGGTATAGCGCTTTGTGTCTCCCACGACTCTTTCGGCAAGGTTCACGAGGATTTTCCACTGCTTGAGAATCCACTTGGGCATCATGGACGATTGGCGCGTTAGCTTAACGCTCCCCATCGTTAAGGACAACAAATTCATCTAGCCCACATCGATTATGGGACAAGTCAACTATGACCGTACGACGGTCTTCAATTGATCGCTCGTTGGTGTGCTCCCGGCGCAGTAGCGCAGTCTAGATTTGTCTGCCTGTGCTTAGCCTGACACAAGCACGTTGACTAGGTGAGAGTGGGGGCAGGGTCCGATATGATCTTGAGAGCGACTCGAGAACCGAGTCTCTACGGAGTACGGTCTGCAGCAGCGGTGCTCAAACGTGAACGACCCCTTGTCCCACGCGCATAACATACCAGTACGGAGTAAGTTGCTTTTTGCTGTACACCTCGATTGATTGTCAATGCAATGTGATGAGATGATGGCTGCCAGGAACGTCCGATTGATAGGTTGCGGTCGGGGTGTACAGATTCAAGTTGCTAGGATGTCTTGGATAATAACTGCTGCATTAAGAGACTATCAGGGTACTACTCCTTTAGTGATTCTATAGTTGCTTTTGAATGGATGTCACCGTTCTTCTGGATGGTGACAATGCGAAAAACACGTGAGAATGGTGGGTACCAGCTCACCTAATCGGGATGCATGTTTGACCTACGCGAGAAATTTGCCAGCGACCATTGGAAGCGGTAAGGTCACGTGTGAGACCAGTGGGTTGTTTTACCCTGTCATGTCACGGATATTCTCTTAGGTAGGGTAAGCAAACCACGGTACCTACCTACTGTATGTACTCTGTACCAAGGATTTCGCTCCCGCCCGTTCGCCGTGCATTGTAATCATGGATGTTCTACTGCTTACGTCTCAGAGAACTCCTGAGCATGGACGATACTAACGGACCCCCGCCGGGCTGCAAATGAAATGAATGAAAGAGGAACCCTCTTCTCCAATAAAGCTAACGCCCCCAATTAGAAGGTGGCCCGGACTAGAAAAAACGTGGGAAGAGCAAAGACCCTGGGTCCGGATTTTAGATTGTTTCATGTAGAATAGCGTCACCGAAGTCGAACATTGAAGGTAACCTTACTACGAAGAGTTTGATACACATCGAGTTTTGGTCATCTGTACTGCTCCCAATTAGTCACCGTGGCCTGAGCCCTGCTGTTAGATAGTCCTGTGTGTGCTCTATCGACGTCGTATCTCATGAGGAGCGAGCACAACCCAAGTGACTCCGTCAAGAATGTTTCATATTTCGCATGGAGAATATCGTTAGTGGCCCGCGGGATGTCAGTCAGATTGCGCGTCCCGACCGACCCACCGAGGTTGTCAGGCAAGACAGACCGAGAGAAAAAGAAAGAAGACAGGTAAACGAGGAGGAAGAAAGAGTAAGGAAAAAGGCAAGTATCTAATTCATTGAATGATCTCATCCGCCCCTTGCGCGCCGATTGACATCATCCACACCACGCACGATGATTGAATCATCAAATAGTCCGGTAGAATGTCCGACAGAGAAGCAGGAAAACCTCCTGTATGATCGATCATTTTAGTTCATCCTCGGGAACAAATGACGGCAGAGATTTCATTGAGAGGGTTGACTTTACATACATACAGATTCAATCAACCCCCGTTCTCAGCCACACCAACGCGCATGAACTCAAAAAACTGCACTATGGACTCCTAGTTGCTCTCCCGCCCCAATTATCGGGCGTTGGTCTCTCCTCCTTCAGTTCTTGCCATACTTAATTTTAGTTTTTTCACTAAGAACGGGTCCGCATTCCGAACGGTCAACAACCCAGCCGACTGGGGCCGGAAGCTGTTACGCGGAATCCTCGAGACTTTTCGAAACCGAGTCTGACGGACATCCCAGCTTCCGACAGATCAACTGCGTTAGCGATGCTCAGTATGCGTGTCTGTGTCTGCGTCTATGTCTGTGGCGATTTTAGGACAGGGTGGGATGGCTGAGTTTTTTTGATTTTTTTTACAAAATGGTTTCTTGTTTTGCCCCCGATTATTCTAAGAACACGTGTGATTTATTTTTATCTTCTTTCAAGTTCAGGGCAATTAAGCACAGGGCAATAAAAGTATTGTTGTAATTTTTTAGTCGAGGTGGACTCGAGGTGGCATAAAATAAGAAACAAAAAGACAACAAAACAACCAGAATCTCCAAGAGTTTCTCGACTCGGTGATTGGTACTATTTTACCAAAGACACGGGCAGTATCCGTGGAACTGGAACTGGCAGTCGATCGATCCTCCGGAGTTGAAGTGGACGCTATGCATTGATTAGGTAAAGGGCCACTGGAAACTTGTACTTTTGGATCGCTGTTAGACGCACCGTTTATGAGTCCAGAACCGAGACTTAACTGACTGTACCTGATCCAGTCTCCACTCTCTTGGTTCTCCTCTTTTCCTTCCTTCACATCAAATAATATTTTATTATCTTATTAAACTGTGATTGCTTCCCCTCTCTTTCCGGTGTCTTGGGTTCTTTTTTATTATTACCCTTTCCTTGCCCACTTTCTCTCCTCTCTCTGTCTCTCTCCTTCTTCTGGACGAAACACTCCTTCGTTTAGACATTCAATCACTCGCTCACCTCTCTCTATCCTACAGACATTCATTTCTGTTTTCAATTCTGTCTCAGCTTTTTCTTCCCCAGAGGATTCGACCCCACCCATCTTTTTGTCTCTTCTTGTTTCTGTGTCAACCAACCAACCATCAAACCCAAAAGAAAAAAAATACCGTGCAGTGCCTGCCTCGGCTCCGCTTGATAGTTCATATTCCGTTGCGTTGGTTTCAAAGTTTGCTTGGCCGGCAACCCTATCCGGGGACTTTAAACTATTGGCTTGCCGTGTAACCCAAGCCATAGTACTTATCCTTCCGTTCTCTGCTTACTGGGTTACTGATAACCCATCCCATCCAATCCTTATTACTTTTTTTTTTCTTTTCTCTTTGAACTCCTTGCTCCTCCTTTTCACTTTGTGATCCCTGAAGAAACAAAACAGTCCTCTTTGGACAGAGAAAAGTTGAGAGGCAATTCCGTCTACTTCAACTTGACCAAACCGGTTCCACTGGTAGACTCCCGCAGGAACGTTGCCCCTCTCACGCCGCATCACCACAATCAAGACCCAAGGGATAAACCTATCGCTCCCTTGTTCCCCTAGTGAAGGAGTTTCGGTACCGGTCTTGACTCTGTCGACTCTGCATATTCGTGCGATGAGAGCATACGTTACACACGAGTTCTAATGTCAGTCGTCCTTATCGCGAACAGCGCCAGTCAACTTTGAGTCTGTGTATACGGTACTTGACTGCATCCTGTCACGTCATACAAGTACCTTCTTATCCCTAAACTTATCCCCCTTCCGTCGATCCTCGCCAGCTCGGATGCTTGGCTTCCCTTCTTATACTCCGCTCCCCTCGTAGTTCCTCATCATCGCACTGGGCAACCTACATTTCTTTCCCCTTCATACCATCGTGAATCATCGTTTCACTTGCTTCTTTCCTCCATTCATTACGCATCATGGCGAATTCACAAGAGCGCCTGGATGCCCCAGATGGATCCGCGTTGACCTGGATCTTTGACCACTGTCTTCGTTACCCTGGTTCTTACGAACTTCCATTACGCACTATGTATGCATTGAACTGCAACCCAACGAGACAGTCGCCACCCGCCAACTGTGCTCC
This sequence comes from Aspergillus bombycis, assembly GCF_001792695.1. NCBI lineage: Eukaryota > Fungi > Ascomycota > Eurotiomycetes > Eurotiales > Aspergillaceae > Aspergillus > Aspergillus bombycis. Next base: position 136,130 of record NW_019170054.1, read on the forward strand.
CGAGACAGCTTTCTGCGAGCGCCCGTCCCACTCTCCAAAGTCTTCTGTGTCATCTCAAGATGCTCCTTTGGATCGTGCTGCCGATTTTAGGGCACTGCTCACCCACCAAATCTCCCGATTGCCGTCACAACCATGCTCTCTGCCTCCCAGCTTTGTGACATCCTTTCTGCGTCGCTGCTTCACCCCGGAGTTGGGTGATGTTGACTTTCCTCAGGCGTTGACCGGCCTTGATTATCTCAGGGATCTGGAGATTCGTCGAAGGAAGGAAGTGAAAGCGGCACTGTACCGTTTGCAGGTCAAGCCGGACGATCTTAAGGAGAAAGAGGAGCTTGGAAAGAAATGGCCTAATGTGTTGACCTGGATCGAGTCCAACTGCGCCAAGAACCGCACGGCCGAGGCACTCTATACCCAGGTCTACATTGGCCTACGCCGCTGGGTAAGTCACCGTGTCTCTACTCTTCTTCAATAGATGACTAATGATTCCCCTCAGACCCTGATCAATGAGATGTTGCTCGAACCACACAATAAGGCCAACTGCATCGCCATGCTTAACACTCTATTTCCACCTGTTACAGATGCAACCGTCAACCCTACACCACAGTTGACTGCCAAGATTCTCAAGTCTCAGCGGGATGGCTTCTTCCGATACATCGCAGCCTTCGATAAGCCCAATGGAAAAGAGATCCTCCAGAAGGTCATCACCCAGGGCGCACCGGAGGGAGAGGAGACGGGATGGCCACTGGTGCGAGACGCCTTGGATAGGTACCTTCGGCTTACCAACGAAATTATCGATGACTGTGCCATGGTCAATGACCAGACCAGTCTCGAGGTGACTGTGGAAGCGGAGTCTCAGCCCCGTCGGAAGGTGGATTCAGGCATCAGCTTTGGCTCGGCAGATAAGTTCCACGCTCCATCTGTTCACAGCAGCAATGCCTCCGACGACATTCTGGACAAACCCTTGCCACCGGCCCCGAAAGTATCTCACCAGAAGACCGGTGGATCTGCATTGGAGCGGCTAACACGAGAATTGCGAAAACTCAGCGACGCCGGAAAGGTCAAGAGCCTCAAGAAAATGAAGTCCTCGAGCGCCCTCGCTATGCGACCGGACAATATTCCCAGCCACACTCCTGATAACTCATCTTTCTTTGAGATTGATGACCAGAAACGAAAGCGTCTGATTTGGGAGGCTACCAGCCGCAAAAGAGCTCATACAAACAGCCCAGCAATGACTCACATTGACTGTGACTTGATTTGATTCGATTGATTGTACACTTATGACAGCATTTTTTTTCTCCACCAAAAAAGCAGGAAAGACAAAAGCTGATGTTCTAACACTGGGATTGTAATGGAGTTGGCCGTTTAATTTGTCTTTTTGTGAGTTATCTTACTTTCGGGTTGGGGGCGCAATTGCCAGCCACAGGCGTCTTTTGTTTGGTCTTTCAGCATACAGGAGGAATTGGCGTGTTATTTTCGCATTGGGAGTTTTGAGCATCGTGGATCATATCTCCTAGGTTAAACAGGAGAACCTCAACAACCGCAAAAGCTAAAATGGCTAGAGAAAAGCCTTGATGAATGTTACTAAATGATGATGATTTTACGAATTGATATCTGTTGTTAGTTAATTTTAGAATTCGTCGTGTAATTCATGTATGCATTTGCGTAGAGAATCTGTGAATCTTTGCATAAGAGTGGGTACAAGTCTCCATGTTATAATTAACATGACAACGGCAAGGTCTAAAGGTATGTATGACTAAGCTTCCTAAGCTATAACTAAGGAAGAGGCCATCGTTTTCATGAGGGCATCCCTGAATACAATGATCAAGAAGGCAGCTATAAAAGAGGGACGGATGTAGCAACCTTCAAGATCGAGAAACCACTTTCCTTCGCAGCATTCAAAACTTCAAGTGCCACGTCTGGAATCGTTATGGAATCCATTTGCACAAAAAGGCTCAGATCATTTAAACGGGGCAGTTTTGTGGCCCGAGCATCAGAAAGGCCCTCAATCAGATGAGAGATGCACTTCAGATGATCATCATCGAATGTCTCAAGGTACAAGTTGAACCTTTCAATGGATGCTGGCAACATATCGATCAGTTTGGGCCAGGCTGGATTTCCATGCCATTCAGTTTCATCCCATTCTAAAGCTCTCATCGACGGATCATATGCGGGACCGCAAAGCATATCGACGCCCAAATCAAGCACTGCCAATACCTGGAAACGAGTCATATCCACCAGTGTGGCCCCTCTATTACACCACTCGGTGAGATTTGTTACCGACAATTCCTTGAGCGTCTTTGCACAGATATCTTGCACCGTATCCAAAAATGCACCAACGTTCCAGTTATAACCGCAGCCATGCCACTTGGTTTCATGAGAAAACTCAAAGGTCTCTAGGTTCGGGATTCGCGAGAGTAGTTGTGATAGCTCCTCTACGCCGGCGACAGAGGATTCTATACTCAATTTCCGCAAGTTTGCGCTGTAGCATTCCACCAATGGGTCGAAGGCGTATCCAGTGTACCCGTCATCCTTGAAGACGCAGCTACACAAGTTGACTTCGGACACAGAATGGATCGTTAGTAATGGTACGAATGGTGTCAATCGTGATTTCTCTTCATAGCCCATGTCCCGGGAGGGCTGCACGACGGACAGCAAGGACAACGGCGCATCGGGAAATTTCTCCTTATGATTGGCCCGGTGCGTAATAAGACTGAGTACCGGCCACAGGCGTTCATCATCTGGACTTACTTCATCCCAACGTGGATGTAAAGCTATCTCTCGCACTTGTGGTAGCAAGGTCAGGAGAAAGACATCTGCATCTATTATGGACTCTCCGATTCCTCCAATCCAGTCATTGGGGTTCCCCTCGATGGCTGCAATAAAGGGCGACGCAAAAACCAAGTCCCTTAGAGCTCTAGGTACCTCTGTTTCCAAGGAATTTATCACTTCTTCATCTTCCTCATTATCTCCATGCTCCCTAAGGTCAATTGATTGTATGTATTGCGCCACAGAGGGGTCCAGTGCGATCTGTTCCAATAGCTCCCGTGTGGTCACAATTTTAATGCCGGTTTCTTGGGTAATTTTATCCCAAGAGTCGCCTAAGCCGGGTTCCTCTGCTCCTTCTAGATTCTCATCGACTTTTGATGAAAATTGGAAATTTCGAAACCGTTTCCGTCGAATGGCATATTGCACCCGATAAGGAGCGCTGGCAGCAAACAGGGCTTTACAAGAGAGGGCAGTGGCTTCAAAATCCACCGGGATCGTTTCTTGTACGATCTGTATCAAGAGTTCCAAGGGAAGGTCAAGCAAAGATGGCATGATGATTTTTTGGGGGGGGATGGGAAGAGCGCGGATAATGGCAATAATGATGAATTGTTAAGGAACCCAGGATTATTATTTTCTTTTTCAACGTAAACTGGGTTGATTGGTTCATATACTGGTAGAAATGTACTCCGGAGTAAGGTTACAATTGCCTTTGATGTGAAATTTTTTGCGCACTTTCCCGTTTTCCCAGGCTGCTCACACCTAACTGGAGAAGGTTGCCTAGTATGTTGTAACCTCGGCCACCACCTACCTACCGCATACTCGTATACGGTATCATCGTCTGCCAGACGATTTCGCCGCTGCACATCAACATCAAAATGAAAGCTTTTCAACCGTATACTGTTCGAATATTATACAGCTGTTTGAAGGGTAGTATTCTTTCTATCTTTAAGAATTTAGGTCAGGTGCTTTGGGAACCTCATCCAACTCTAAATATCACAACAGGAGATCATTGCAATTATTGAATACAGGGTCAAACAGTACTAATAATCTTCACAGACAATCCAGGGTTTGTGTCAGCTGAAACTCTATGTAGTTAACCAAGGCATGCAGAATAGAGTCAATAGACTCTAGTTACTAATAACTCAGAGACGTTATGATGGTTTAACTATATCAATTGATTAAGGGGGTGGGCTTGGCTCCACGAGTTTTAGTTAACCAGGATATTCAAGCTAACGGACGGAGTAGTGTGGATGAGTTGATCATGGATTACTACCCCGCCTAGCCCTATGCTTCGGTATCAATCACTGATAAAAAGGCGGCCTTGAGCTAGTCCTGTTCCGGGATGGAAACTCGCATGGTTGAACTTGGAACAAGTCTCCGTAGAAGAATAGTTCACTAGGTAGCTGCATGCCCTACTACTAGTACTACTAGTAGTACTAGTAGTACGTATAGGTACTCTGGGGAAGTAGTAAAGACTGAAGAGCTGTCACATTGGTGATGATCCATGGATGTGATTAGCCAATAAGAACCCAGAAAAGAAGACACGGAAGTTCTGCACAAGTGGCCGCTGCACCTCCCGTAGAAGCTCTCCAAGGCGCCGAAGTGGCCAGAACGCATGAGAGATGATCGTTCATTGTTTCACTCCTTTCTAGGCGGCAGTCGGGGATCAATCTGTATCATCCGACATCTTCTCCATGACATATCGAAATATCGTTGCATGAGATCTCATCCTCTGTTGCATCCCTCAAAGATTGCCTGTCTTCGCCCGTTATGCTTACTTTGCTTTAACTTGAGACTATAATTAGACTTGCTCAGTTTGGGGCCAGACAACCCGCTATCAATCGATTCTCTGTATACACGAATGTGTGGAAGGCAGCAGCAGACATGATATCCGGCATTGGCCCTGTCGCATCGTGGCGACTTTCTGTAATTGTCGCTGCTTTGCTGACCTGCCTAGTACACGCAAGCCCATCAGTCAATGTTGCTTTAGAAGCTTCATTTGACTCGGCACCCTATCTCATAGAGCTTCTGTAAGCAATCGTACCCTATGCCTTCCTTTTCTCTGGTTACTCTAGTAATAATGTGACTTACACGTTATAGAGAAACCGCCGCTGAAGAAAACGCAACTGCTTATTTCCCACTGCTGGACCGCATCGCCGATGGAGCCTTCGATGATGTTGTGACTGACAAAGAAGTATATGATCGTTTTCTACAGGTTGTACATGAGGATGGTTACCTGAGAACTCCTGAAAGCCTTTCGTCGTTTAAACTCTCCTTGGCAATTCGCTCGACGAGCCCCCGAATCGCGGCCCATTATCAATACTATAATGCTTCCGTACAACATTCTTTGATGGCAGCGCAGGACGCAGCCTGCCCGGTATGGGTACACTCAGATGGCAAACAGTACTGCTCCTCGACCATGGAGCGTGCTCAGCAGGATGTTTCTGGAGATTTGTGGGTAGCATCTTACCGAGGATGAGAAGCCCGGCGACATACTAACTTATTGCCGTTTGCAGGGACCTGCGAGAGCTCCAGTTTGATAGAGTCCTGGGTGATACGTCGTTGCCACCGGCCGTCTTGTATGCGGATGTGGCATCTCCAATGTTCAAGGAGTTCCACCAGACGCTGAGTGCTTTGGTAAAGGAAGGGCAGATTTCGTACCGAGTACGCTATCGGCCACCTCAGCACTGGAGCCCTCGACCTCTTTATGTATCCGGCTATGGTGTTGAGCTTGCGTTAAAGCGAACCGACTATATTGTGATCGACGACCGAGACGCTGGACAGAAAGAACGCAGAAATGAGGCCAACAAAGTAGGCGATTTGGAAGAGGACGCCCCAGATGATCTTCGGCCACTATCCTCGTCTGAAGTATCACGGCTAGGTGTGAACACTGTTAGCTACGTGATGGACAGCAACAATCCTCTGGGTACACTTGTGAAGCTCTCGCAGGATTTTCCCAAATACTCGGCTAAAATAGCAGCTCATAATGCCACCACCAAGCTTTTGCAAGACATCCGCTCTAGTCGACTGGGAATGCTTCCATCTGGAGTTAACGTTATGTGGATTAACGGGGTCCAAATGGATCCTCGGAAGATTGATGCATACTCTCTGCTGGACCATCTACGTCGTGAAAGAAGATTAATAGAGAAGTTCAGAGATCTGGGAATCTCCGCGCAGGAGGCTGTAGACCTCCTGTCTCACAAGCTTCTTGGGGAGTCTTTGGAACAGGATGCACCTCAGCGTTACAATTACCGGGATGAAATTGAAGGTGGTGGGGTCCTCATATGGCTGAACGACCTTGAAAAGGATGCCAAGTATGACTCTTGGCCAGGCGAATTAGGGGCAGTAAGCGGATCCATCTGATGTGTTACTTTGGATATTCATGCTGATCGTTGCTAGTTCCTGCGGCCTACATTCCCAGGTCAACTTCCGCAAGTCCGCCGCGATGCGCACAACATCGTTGTCCCAGTAGACTTGACTGATGCTGAAGATATGAACTTTGTAGTCAAGACAATCCAGGTGTTTGTAAAGAGAAAGATACCTGTGAGGTTTGGCTTAGTCCCTATTGCATCTTCTCCTGGATCTACGGCTCAACTTAAAGTCGCACATTACCTCCAAGAGACCTTCGGTCTGGCAAGCTTGATTCAATACCTCGAGGAGGTAAGCTCCAATAATCTCAAATGCTCGCACTCATTACCATATGCTAACTCTCCTCAGTCTTTGTCTGCAAACAAAATCGCATCTCCAGATAAAACATCCTTCCAAGCTGCAACCAAAGAGCGGAAAGCCCGTGCTGATAGAAGTGCCTTGTCGCTCGAAGAGATTCAGAAACATGGAGAGCTCGCTAAGACAGTGTCTCGTACAGTTAGTTATCAGAATCGTCTCCAGATTACAGGTGGATCATCGTTAATGTTCATCAACGGTGTCCCAGTAGTCCGGGATGATAATTGGGTGCAAGAGATGAGCAACAGGGTGGGCAAAGACCTGCAGTCACTCCAGCAAGGAATCATGGACAATGCTTTTGAGGAAGACACGTGGCTACCAGGGGTTTTCCTTTCCCAGGCCTTCGATCGTCGCAACCCCTGGGTGATCCCCGAGGATCCAAAGGATATCCGGGTTATTGATCTAGCTAAGGTGTCGGAGTCGCAGAAAGGAGGGCTGGATGTGCTCCCGCGCATTACCTCTGACAAAGATAATGCTCTCGATAGCGTTCATATGATTGTCATTGGTGATTTTGACTCCGAAAGCGGTGCCAAGCTGCTCACTGCAGCGTTGGAGAGCCGGCAAAAGCATAGTGACGTTGAGATCCTCTTCCTTCACAACCCAGCCCATGTGCCTAGTGCAAGTGGATCCATAGCTCTCTATCATTTACTAAAGGAAAGCCAAAATGTGGATGTCACACAGGTCTTGGCTGATATTGGGTCTTCTGGTGCCTCTGTGCCAGCCCATAAAGAAGCAGAGATTGCTCATTTTTGGGCGTTACAGCAGCCATTGGCTGGCGAGCTTGGTTTTGCTCCCGGAGTAAGCGGTGTTGTCATCAATGGCAGAGTAGTTGGACCTATACCGGGTGATTATACGGTGGTGCCGGATGATTTTGATCAGCTTTTGATATATGAGCACACAAAGCGCATAGATCCTGTTGCGAAAGCTGTCAAGGACCTCGCGATTGGCTCAAAGCTTTCTGGGCCTTTAGCTTTTGCTAAACTTACTTCTCTAGCTACTCTTTCGACTATATCTGATGTCCCAGAGGGTATTTTCGAATCAACTTCGGACGCCCGAATGAACCTGTTCGACAAGTGGAACGATTCTCACTCGGTGGTAACCGTCTCCAATTCTGAAGACCCGGCGATCACGATAGTCGCTTCTATTGACCCGACGTCTGAAGTGGCCCAAAAATGGCTACCAATCTTGAAGGTACTTTCAGAGTTGGCAAGCGTCAGGCTTAGACTCTTCTTGAACGCCCGGGAAGAAATACAGGAGCTTCCAATTAAGCGCTTCTACCGCTACGTCTTGGATCCGGAACCCTCTTTTTCCAACGATGGCGCTGTATTAAGACCTGGTGCCTCTTTCTCAGGTGTGCCGGTTGAGGCATTGCTTACCCTGGGCATGGATGTCCCATCGTCTTGGCTTGTAGCACCCAAGGACTCCGTTCACGATCTCGATAACATCAAGTTGAGTTCCTTGAAGGCAGGATCTGATGTTGATGCTATTTATGCATTAGAGCACATCTTGATAGAAGGCCACTCGCGGGACTTGACTACAAAGACTCCACCAAGGGGGGTTCAGCTAGCTCTTGGTACCCAGGAGAACCCGTACTTTGCTGACACTATCATCATGGCCAACCTAGGCTACTTCCAGTTCAAAGCTCAACCAGGATTGTGGCAGATAAATCTGAAACCTGGTCGCAGCGAACGGATCTTCAAGCTCGACAGCGTTGGTGGCATGGGTTACGCTCCACAACCCGGTGATGAGAACAATGAAGTAGCACTCCTTTCCTTCCAGGGTAAAACCCTTTTCCCTCGCTTATCGCGAAAGAAGGGCCATGAGTCCGAAGATGTATTGGACACAAATTCTAAGCCTGGATCTGCCATGGACTACGTGTCTAAGGGGCTCAGTTTTGCCTCCGGGATCCTATCGAGCGTTGGAGCCGGCTCTAAGCTTAGTACTACCGAAAAGCAAGCCGACATCAACATCTTTTCAGTGGCAAGCGGCCATCTATACGAACGAATGCTGAATATCATGATGGTATCAGTGATGCGGAATACCAAGCATTCCGTCAAGTTCTGGTTCATCGAGCAATTCCTCTCGCCTTCCTTCAAGTCTTTCCTCCCCCACCTAGCCAAAGAATACGGCTTCTCCTACGAAATGGTCACCTTTAAATGGCCACACTGGCTCCGCGCCCAGCGTGAAAAGCAGCGCGAGATCTGGGGCTATAAGATCCTCTTCCTAGACGTTCTCTTCCCCCTTTCTTTGGAGAAGGTCATCTTCGTCGACGCAGACCAAGTCGTCCGCACAGACATGTACGACCTCGTCAACTTAGACCTAGAAGGCGCTCCTTACGGCTTCACACCCATGTGCGATTCGCGCCATGAAATGGAAGGCTTCCGCTTCTGGAAACAAGGTTACTGGAAGAACTTCCTCCGCGGCCAACCCTATCACATTTCCGCCCTTTACGTGGTCGACCTGAGCCGATTCCGTGCTCTGGCTGCCGGCGACCGTCTCCGTGGTCAATACCAGATGCTCTCTGCTGACCCCAACAGCTTGAGTAATCTTGACCAAGACCTACCGAATCATATGCAACACCAAATCCCGATCAAGAGTCTGCCGCAGGAGTGGCTGTGGTGTGAGACCTGGTGTTCCGATGAGTCTTTGGGCCAGGCGAGAACGATTGATTTATGCAATAACCCGCAGACTAAGGAGCCTAAGCTCGATAGGGCGAGACGGCAAGTCCCCGAGTGGACTGAGTATGACGGGGAGATTGCTGCGTTGGTGGAGAAGGTTTCTTTAGAGCAGCAACAGAGTGAAGAAGTGCAGCCTGACGATGAGGAAGATGAGGAATGGACAAAGGATGAGTTGTAGATCTACATTATATTATGTGTTAGAGTTCGTATTTCAATAGATATGTGGTTTGCGCGGAATTACATGGTACATACATCCATTTGGATGGAGAGTTTAAGATCTAAATGAGTGCTCGATCAGAGGTTGAACGCCGAACCTGTTCGTGCGTAGGTAGAATTTAGTAGATAAAAGACCCGCCCTAGGTCGATGGAACGCCTCAGAGAGCTTGCTCAACTCGAAAGGACATCCACAGGTATATTCTCAGGTCCGAAGTCATTCTTTGTTCTGAACTGTACATGTGGATGACGGGGTATATGAATAAAAATAAACACAACTTTTTGAGAATAAATAGCAAGGACATCGTCCAACAACACAATTACATTCCATCCCACCAACGCTTAGACAAAATTGTGCACACATTTGTTGTTCATCATTCGTCAGCCAGTCTCTTCTGCATACACCTCATCCTGCAACGTCTCACTCTTCTCCCCTCTTAAAACACCGACAACAGCTAGTCGCTAGCACCCTCCATTTTGATATCTCGGGAAGCCGACGAACGAGCCGAAGTAGACGTTGAGGAAAGCTCTGCGAGACGGCGTCGTTTCAAAGCGCCCGCTTCCTTGGTGCTCTTTTGCTTAGACTTGCTGGACTTGGGCGCTGGGGGCGACTCTGATTCGGACGAGTCGGAATCCTCACTTTCACTTTCATCCTCTGACGAGGATTCCTCGGGTTGCTGCTTGATGTTGTTTGAGGCCTTCTTCGGTGACTTTCTTTTCTCGTTGCCACTTGAGCTGGTCACGTCACTTTCGCTCTCAGACTCCGCATCACTTTCACTACTTCCATCATCGGATGGATCGCTCGAGTCATCTTCGGAAGAGCTCTCTTCGTTCTTGTCCTTGCTCTTCGGAGCTACTGGTGATATCTTTGGCTTGATGTTCGTCGAATTCTGTGGGTGTGCGGGCACATCAGAGCCTGTGCTCGAGTCGCTATCTTCAGAATCTGATGTGGAGGATGTTGATGTTGACTGTTTTCTCTTCTGCGGGGTAGTATTGGTAATTTTCTTGCTCTCTGTAGCTTGTAGCTGGTCTTTGACCGTGAAGCGTTTGTTCCGCTTTGCCTTAGATTTCACATCTTGAGTTGTATCGCCAGGGCTTGACTCCTCCGTTGATTGTGATTCGGAGTCGGAAGATGAGGATTTGTCGCTTGAGCTGGAATCCTGTTTGGACGTTTTGCCTGGTTTCTCCTCCTTTTCATGCTGCTGCACGGCTTCATCTACATCTGAATCGTCTGAATAAACATATTTGTCGCTTTTTGGAGGAGGCGCCGGAGTTGGAGTGGGCGGCCGCGACCTCTGTCTGCTGTTCTTTGACTCCTTGACGGGGTCAAAAACAGCATCTGGGTGCCCTTTGTCGCGCAGTTGCTGAACCTTTTTCCTGGCCTTGCGCCATTTATCTGCGCATTGCTGTCTGGAACGACAATTTCCGATTTTATTGCTGATATGCCCCCAGGATATGAGCGTCTCGTCCATCTCATAGATATCCCGGCCCACTTCATGGCCCTTTTCCTTCATGTTTTTCCATACAGTCTGCAAGGCGTTCTGCAGCGAGCGAATTTCCTCCTCCGACCATGCGCCTCGGTTCATCGTAGTTCTATGCTCCAAGCGGTTCTTCCATCTCTGGACAACATCGTCGTCACTCCGGCCTAACTCTTTAGCTATCTGGGCGAATTTGAAGCCATACCGTGCAACGAGCTGAATGAGTTCCTCATCTTGTTCGTGACTCCAATGATGGGGTTTCACGTCAGAGTTTTGGAAGTGGCGCCTCATGAAGCGGTACACTGATCTCCTATCCCGGTCAGGAAGAATTTCGTAAATTGTCTTCCAGAATTCGGGTTTCATGGTGATAGACGAATCACAAGGGAAGTCAATGCCCTTTTCTCGTTCGGAATGTTGGACCATCGCGTCAAACGCATGCGCCGGAAGGCCATGGGAGTTGCAGAACTCCAACTTGAAACTCTCCAGAGCCTGAACTTCGTCTTGCGTGAAAAAGCCTGTAAGCCCTTTTCCGCTTTGTTTTCTCTTGCCTTTGTTAACAGACACCTGCGGTATGGTGGTGTCATTCGATGGCTTGGTCGAAGGGCTACCATTGACTTGAGCTTTGACTGGCGAATTATCAATCACGGCGGTAGATGCTTTTTCTGCTTTGCGACCATCCTCAGTGCTATCCATAGGCGAGTCGGTGAGCTTCTTGCGCTTCGAAGGCCTAGGTTCCTCTTCGGCTGGCGGCGATGACGGCGCGACGGCCGACTTGTCATGTTTGCTGGATTTTCGTTTCCGTTTCGGCGTAGCTGCATCGTCGGACTGCCCCTTGGGTGTTTCTTTTTTCTTGGCTTTCAAACTTTTCGGGCGACTCGGCGTGACGTCTGACCCGACTTTATCTATGGTGGAAGCCCAATGTCAGGTATCATTCAAGGGTCGGAGCTTCTCGCGCCGGCATTCTCTGGTAAACTTACGCGTGTGGTCGGGGATGCCATTTTCGGCCTTTTTGGAAGACCCGTTACCCATGGGGTGGGAGGAAGGGTAAAAAGATGAATCGCCTGAATCTAGTGAAGGACGTTGTAGGTGGAGGTATGGATGTAGTTGAAATTGTCAGGCACAATGTTTAACTAGTCAAGAGTCAATTACAAAAAAAGAGGGAAAAAAAAAAAAAAGGTTCCGGCCGAAGGACACTAAAGCTGAGCAACACGGGGCGGACTATTGCAGTCTTTTCCGCGCCAAAGCATTAGAAATTAAGCGGTCAAGCATTCCCTCTGTAATTTTTCCTGCTTAACATAAACACGTTCTATTGGGTATGCTTTTGAATTGCGCTCAGCGTCGTAAACTACTAGTAGGTACATGAGGAATAACACCATCAACAACGGATGATGTGTATAAGATATAACATAGAATACGCAATATCTTCCACATCACGATTCTATCTTCATTTCTCGTAATATCCTGGTCACCAACTTCCTCTGATCTGTCGAGCTCAATTCATGCTCGTCGATGGTACTCAGGCATCGCCCAATTGCGACCGTCGCCTTGACAGCATAATCGCCTCCATTGGCGCAATCCACCCAAACCTTTCCATTCCTCCCCACAGCGATCTCAAATCCACCTGCCTTCTCCAGCTTCTTGCCCAGTTCATCCAGGACCACCAAGCCTGCCACACCATCCTGTTGCTCCGCCGATGAAGAGCTCGCCTTTATCAACCGAGCCGCCAACCCAGTCGACACATCAAAAACCATACCGCCAGTTAACGGACCCAATCCCCCATCAGCCCGTCCCGTCGCCGGATTGACACATGTAAGTTCCACCTCCGCGCCAGCGCCCAAACCAGTCGACAACACACGAGCATAGACCAGATCGCCTTGTTTCAGCATTGGCCGCGTCTTCTTCGTCGCACCCTCAAATGAAAGCTGCCCCAGCAGTGTCTGGGGCGCTTGCGGCGTAACCATACAATGGAAGTAATCCGGACTGGAGTGGTGGATCTGCGCGATCACAAGATCGCCTGGTGTCGGGAGGTAGCGACGGTTCGGGGTAGAGAGGATCGAGACGGCGTTTCTTTTGTTATCTGTTGAGAGGAGCCCGGGTTGTGTGGCGGATATGACATGGCTGGGGGGGTTCGACGACGGTTGCGAGAGGAGACGAAGACCTGCTCCAAGTCTCAAGGGACCGGAATTACTGGATGGTAGATATTCGGAGGGGACTTCGTCGCCCGGGAGTAGAACTAATGGCGACGCCATTGTGAGGGTAAGTCCACCGGGCGGGTTGTTGTGGTGGTTTGTCTTTGCGTCTGAAGAGATCTGATGGTGGAGACTTGAAGGATCGCCCTTGGCTGTGAAAAGCGCAAATCGTTGCTTATCGGCTATCTCCACGTGAGAGATTGTTTCTGCAGTATTATTATCAGTGGACTTGAGGCGATGGTAGTACTAGTGGTTATGTACAAAAACTTCAAGGATATAATGTTAAAACTTCTTTTAACAATTCTTGTGAGCTACTATTGTTTCAATGCAAGGAAGGGTCGGTCTATGTGACCTGTCCAATAATTGTACTGTACATCCATACATTTTTTGGCTACCCAGTCTAGATCGCACCGCCACCGCGCTATCGATAAGCACTAGCCACAGATGCCCGCCTTCTTGTCAAACAGACCAAAAATTTTTTTCATCGTCTGGCAGAAAACGAAGGAAGAGAATCAGCCATTCCGAGGCGGAGCCCGAATTGTGTCCCATTTTCTATCTCCATTCCCTCTCTCCTTTGAATCCTTCCCTTTTCCCTCTTCCTCCCTTTATAACTCTCTACACACAATTCACAATGAGTGACGAAACAAACGGTACCCCGGAGCGTTTCGCTATCGGTATCTCTTTTGGCAACACCTCCAGTTCTATTGCCCGCATCAACCCTGTATGTGAGCCCGATTCGTGACTTCGGATTTACTCTCAAGGCTATGAATTTTTGTTATGGAAAAAAAAAATTTATACTAATGGTTATCAATATATAGGAGGGCAAGCCAGAGGTTATCGCCAACGAGGAAGGAGGTTAGTCCAATATTTCTCTCCCTATTATTGCTTGGTGGCGGGTAACTTTGGAGCACAAACTTACGGATACACAGATCGTCAAATTCCTTCCGTCCTTTCATACATTGATGGTGAGGAGTACCACGGTACTCAAGCCAAGGCCCAGCTGGTCCGCAACTCCCAGAACACTGTCGCATACTTCAGAGATTACCTTGGCAAGGAGTATGTCTTCGTGATATAAAAATGCTACTTCATGTGAGACAACGCTGACATGAATACCCCACAGCTTCAAGTCGATAGACGCCACACCATGCCATAACTCGGCGCATCCTCAGCCTCACGAGTCTACCGTTGCTTTCTCCATTGTGGACTCTGCCAACGAGACCCCCAGCACTGTCACCGTCTCCGAGATTGCCACCCGCCATCTCCGTCGTTTGAAGCAGTCCGCCTCTGACTACCTGGGCAAGGAGGTCAATGCTGCTGTTATCACTGTCCCTACTGACTTCTCCGACGCTCAGCGTGAGGCTTTGACCGCCTCCGCTAAGGCTGCTGGCCTTGAGGTCCTGCAGCTCATCCATGAGCCTGTTGCCGCTGCCCTGGCCTACGATGCCAGGCCCGAGGCTACTGTTACTGATAAGCTTGTTGTCGTCGCCGACCTCGGTGGTACCCGCTCCGACGCTGCTGTTCTCGCTTGCCGTGGTGGCATGTACTCTATCCTCGCAACTGCTCATGACTACGAATTGGGTGGAGCTTCGTTGGACAAGATCATCATCGACCACTTCGCCAAGGAGTTTATCAAGAAGCACAAGACCGATCCTCGCGAGAACGCTCGTGGTCTCGCTAAGCTGAAGCTTGAGGGTGAGGGTGCTCGCAAGACCTTGAGCTTGGGTACCAACGCCAGCTTGAGCGTTGAGAGTCTCGCAGATGGCATTGATTTCGGTTCCACCGTCAACCGTACTCGTTACGAACTTCTCTCCGGCAAGATCTTCGCCCAGTTCACCGGCTTGATCGAGCAGGTCATCCAGAAGGCTGGATTGGATGTCTTGGACATCGATGAGGTTAGTCCCTTGTGTTATTTCTCAGGATCAACAGTAGTATAAGACGATATGTTCTAACTAAGGGTTAGGTTATCTTCGCTGGTGGTGCCTCTCATACCCCCAAGATCGCCCAGCTTGCCCGCAACATTTTCTCCGAGAAGACTAAGATCCTCGCCCCTTCGACTTTCACTGGCGCCATCAACCCCGCTGAGCTGGCCCCCAGGGGTGCCGCCATCCAGGCCTCTCTTATCCAGGAGTTTGAGCAGGAGGACATTGAGCAGTCTATCCACCCCATGGTTACTGCCACTCCTCACCTGAAGAACGCTATCGGTGTCGAGTTCACCTCTGGCGAGACTGTCGAGTTCAAGCCTCTCCTGAACACTGAAACTGCCCTCCCCGCTCGCCGTGTCGCTCAATACGACGCTCCCAAGGCCGGTGGCGATGTTTTCATCCGCGTCTGCGAAGGTGTCCGCGAGATCAAGGTTACCAAGCCTGAGCCTAAGGCCAAGGAGGAGAAGCCCAAGGCTGAGGACGATGAGGACGACTCCGACTTCGACTCCGACGAGGATGAGGAGGAAGAGACCCGTGAGATCGTCTGGAAGACCGAGAAGCCCATTGCTGAGCTTGCCGTCAAGGGCGTCAAGGCCGGCAGTAAGGTTGAGCTGATGGTCCACGTCAACGCCGACCTGGGTCTGCAGATCACCGCTCGCCAGGTTGGCGGCCAGAACGCCGTCCGCGGTGCTGTGCAGGCTGCTTAAGTCTTTCGTCGGTAATATATAACGTATTTTTTCTCTTATCTCCAGACGCACCTCACGGTTAATGCTTTGCTCCTTTTCCCCAATGGATTTATTAGAACATCAAAATTTATTAGACATCATGCACTTCCTTTCTATCTCCACCGCGCCATATCCTCATCTCGATGTGGTCGGTTCATGAGAAGAGATTCTGGATAGGAGAGACCTTTTGTCTTAGACGCGTTCTGTCTTGCAATGACTGTTCGATGATGAATGTATCAATGATGGTTTCTTCAAAAGTATATAGAGAGGCCTAGACTCTAGAAATATGATTCCTTACGGATAAAACCATACACCTCCATAACCACAAATCATCTGAGGAAGATAGGATTCGGGCAATGAACTTGGTTGATTCTTCCGCAGTCTGGTCAAAATGGCCACTGAGGACTATAGTGTCAAGTGAGCCCATTTCATTGTAAAGGACAATTTACCCTTCAGGAACTTCTTTGGGGTCAGTTACCACGTACCAGGTTATGTTTCCCTGTTGAGTCTTTTCTTCCAATATGGTGATCACAACCTTCAATTCGCAAGGACCAAGCGAACCAATAGAGCTTTGGTTAGTCCAATCTAAGGATGCTCCCTTGCAAAGCCATGCTACTCATTGCCGACCCAATGACTATCCTCTTCTTCCCTCCAAGGCCCTGCTTCACCTATTACGCTTAAATGAACCTGCACGGGCCTGGTAAATGACCCCAAATGACAGCTCCAATCCAACCTTTCCGCGCCTGACTCTGGGTTAGGCGCTAAGAAAGCATTGGCCATGCGCCTTCTCAAGTTTAACCTTCGTATCTCCTGAGAAATACAACACACAAGGACTCCGAAAGTTCTGGTTCGGTTCCTGGCCGCAGTCGCTCACATCCAATGGCGTCTCACAGCCTGAGCGGGGCTGCTGGCAGATCTTCAAAGGTTAGATGGTTGAGATGATCTAGTGATATGACATACAGCTCTCTTATGAATTCCGTCCAACTGCTCACGTTGATTAGTTCGATCGCGATTGTCCAAACCCTCACAAAACCATTACCGCGATAGAGCGCCTAATTGTTGATACGCTGCCAGAGCCAACGGGCGTAAGACGATCATAAATGGGGTATTTTTGCCCTTGGATAGTGGTGAGATGACAGAGCAATAATTATAGCCCTTCAGTTAATCGCTAATAGGACCCTGGTCAAGGTCATGAGGGTTCCAAGTAACGGAGACAGCTCTTTACTGACTTACAAGTCAAGGCGTCACAATCTCTCTACAGGGCTTCCTTTTTTGTTTCCTCAGTAGATGTCATGGCTCTTTCATGCTTCAGACTTGTGCAGAGGTAGTAATAACCCAGTCAGAATTCACGCGCGGCGCTATGGTGAGGTATATTTTTTGTAACAAAACTTTCTACTCTCTATCCTCTTCGCGATCAGGAACTGAAATATAAGTATATTTCTACTATATTGGAAAGTATCTAGAAAACTCCCAATCAATAAAATCAGTAATGGAGCTGTTCTCAACTATAATATTGATATATGTTGGGTTACTATATGTAAAGATACAAGATACGACGGGTGATATACTCAACGTCGGAGTTGTATATATACGGTCTCGGGCACAGTTTCTTTCAATCCTTACTCCATTTCTGCCCATATTTCGTGTTCAGATACTACAGGATCATGGTGAAGCGAATCTTTATCCGGAAACAGGAATTAATATTTCTTTCTATACGAGCTGAATGTCTGGTACTTCGTATGTCGGAAGACTAGCGCCCCGAACTTTGAAAGCTACGCATCGGTCGCCTGCTTCATAGACCAGTTTGACGCGGCTTTCATAGCTATAACACCTTTGGCGTTCATTGATCCAGCTACACGCCGCGCAAGGTAAAATGAATTACGGTGTATTCGTTCAAATTCTCGCAAAGGGTGGGATGATGATCTATAGAGAACTTCAACGGAACCCTATTTATACTAGTGGGTCTCTGCAAATCATGCGGGAGTGGCCGCCCTAGCGCCTATGGAAAAGGGGACTGACTGGATGATCTGCTGCCTATTTAGTAGGATTTACGCTATGGCCTTCGTAGATTTGTATGTACCGACATGCAAACATTATTCTTTCGCCTCAATGTCTTGCAGCGTAGGCTGTCGCTTGACCTGCATCGCGAGCTCCATGCATATGTCAAGCTTATACATAACTCCTTTAATTCCCCCTAAGCTTACTACTGTAGTAATGTCATACGAGGCCTCGGTCTAATGCCTCCCTAAAGTCCAGCCAAACGTCTGCAAACGACTCCTTCCAATCTTTAATAAAAGCCTCATTCTGAATCGCCTATGTCAAGCGCCATCCTTCTCGGTAACTTCTTCCCGCATTTCCCTCTATTCTTTGTAAGCCTTCATCATCGGCTGAGTGGCAGAGACGCCGACAAACATAGTTGTAATCGGTATGTATACCAGGGTTTGCCCCATTTGGCGGCTGTATAGAACCCTTCTCTATTTATGGGGGTTGTTTCTCCTGTAGGAGCTAAGTTGGTGTGAGGGACTTCTTCCTTGCCTCCAGAAGAGGTACCAATGGCATCTATCCACTTCCTACCCTGCATCTATCGTTCGGGATTGGGTCTTTGGCGAATCCATGAGGTTCTAAGCTTTGGACTAGTCTATTATAAAGGCATTTGGTACGATATCAACATGAGGTGTGACTCAGGACGCATGACGGCCGTAGTGAGCATTCAGAAATGTTCCCATCTCAAACAGTCAACGGTTTTGCCTGCACAGAGGGTGGGCCGTATCGCTACTTGACAACCCTTGGATGTCCTTATATTTATTACTAGTTGGTTTTCCTGATCCAGGGCCTTTTCTGGTGAGATGGACTAGCTGTTGGGATAGAACATTACAATTAATACCTTGTACGTATAGTAACAGCAAAAAAGTAGCAGATACCATAAAACACCACATACACCATCCAATTACCTGTAAAGGAAAAAAAGATAAAAGACCATGGGGCTCCGAAAATTAAGCCACCATATCATAGCAGCCCAGCGAGAGAAAAGCACGATATGTTTCGCGGTAAACAGGGGCTGGCTCTGGAGGAATTATCCATCGCTCTTTCCCCCAACTTATAATGAATGAAGCCAGATATTACGTCGAAATGCAACTCATATTAGTTATTCCTCACCCACCACCCATAATTCCATATATACGACCCACTTAGATCTATCCCCCGTACATAGACGGAGGAAGTGGGGGCTATATGGCTAGCTGGCTCATGGGTTGGCCTCCTTGTTGCTCCGGACGCTATTGGACCGTTGGGAAGAAAAGAAACCACGACGACGGTGTTCGCGACCGCTGTATCCGGACTCTTTGCTGCCGACGGAGCCGCCGAGGCAGTACATAATGCAGGCGAGGAAGAGACAGGCTACAGCCGTCCACATGAAGCCGAATGACTTGGCGCCCACGCTGGCATTTTGGCCGTTGGCGTTGAACTTGTTACGACCCTGTACAAAGACAGCGCTAATATAGGTATTAGTAAGGGTGCTTTAAATTGTATTCTACAGAGTCAATGGCCGAACTCACGTCATCAGGCAAGTAGTGATGATTTGGAAAATCAAGGAGATCCATGCCATCAGGGAAGAGATGTAGCTGCCGATACGGGTGCACATGGCCAGGAATCCGGTGAAGAGAGATACGACGCCGAAGAAAAGCGCGATGATGAGGAATGGAAATGAGAACCTGGAGGTCAGGAAGTAGTGGTTTGTGCTGGGTAGGATCAGTTAGGAATTCAATTCGTCGCGATCCGGTCTGACCGAGTGTCTTGCTTACCCGATGAAGTCTGCAGGGATGTTGGTTGTCGTGTCGAAGTTACGGTGGCTTGGAGGGTCGAAGGGGAAGTCGGGATAGGAGCTTCCGCAGTCACTCTTTCCATTGGCACCGACGGCGCAAATGTTCCAGAATGTCCACCGGGATACAGCTGGTGCACCCGGGATGTTGCTTGTGTCGACTTGAAGGAAGTATATTTCGTTCAAGGGAACCGAGTTCCGTGCTCCTCCAAGAAGGGTCAGGAACATTAGTAGCAGAGCTCCGGCCGTGAAGAATAGGCCTAGGAAGCCCAGCAGTACTCCTATACGGGTCCGCGTCAGTGGTTTCGCGACTGCAGCAACCGGAGTGGGAGAAACATACTGCTGAAAGCCATGATTGAAGCAGTTGGCCTTCTATCCGGCTAAGGATTTTTAATCTTATGTATAACCACACAATTGCCGTATCAAGATGGTCAATCTCAAATGCTCAACTGGCCAGTTTGGGTGTACAATGGGAGGAGTTGTAGACGAAAAGGAAGGAAGAGTCGAAGACGATGAAAGTGGGAGAACACAGCTAGAGGTTTAGCTATTAAAGCGGAAACCCGGCAGTCCCGGCGATCCATGTTCACGGGGAAGGGTAGTGATATAATAATGAGAGTGCATCATGGTTCGTTGACTGGCGAAAGTTGCACTCATGCGACTCGGTCTCAACGTCATCGTTGCAGCGTGCCCCGCTAACTATCCTCGGCTAGCCCCAGTTTTCCCTCCACGCCAACCCCATTCAGGCAACTTAAACTTAACGTCCATGACGTTGTCGAACTACATTTTCTGATCTGACGTTGCAACTGAACTGAGCGCTCTCCTGTGTTTCCCATTAGGCTGCAAGATTTTTCAAGGTGATCGCTGGTTGGCGTGGGTCCCCAAAAGTCAATGCTGCAATTTCTTCTCCCGTCCGCCTATTGAACCGGTCAAGTGGCTACGCCTACTTAGGGCGTGGTAGAATATTGGTCACTGTCGCTTTACGGTGCCTCTTTGGCCACTAGGTACATCACAGTACCCAAGTTTTGAGGACAGCGATCCCGATTTACGTTTCGTAAACCCAATCAGCATGAATAGCTAGTTGGGTATATTCGCCACTAGCTGCAGTACACACATACACCCTTCCATGAATACTCTGGTGCCACCATACAAAGAGAGCGGCATGTACGCGTAGGTCTAAATTATGTGAAGTGTGACAGTTTCTGCAGAAGCTCCAAGGTACTCCTAGATATTAATGGTTTGTTTGCATGATATCATATATTGACGGCCGCCATGAGGCCTTCATGTTTTGACTTAAAGCTGAGGCCGAGAATCTTCTTCGATCCCTGTCGCTTACTGTCCCTCGCGCTGCAATTAACTTCAATCCAGACCTTTTGTGGCTGAACACTTGTACCGGTAAACTTGGCCCAAATTGTTCGTCCATGAAAGTCCCAAGAAAGACTTTCCTTAGCTGTTTAACTGAGAACAAAACCAAACTCTAAGCAAAGGGTAAATAAAAATCCCCATACTCAGTTCTCCATCTCACAGCAGCGTAGACCCTGATTAATTTGATCATTTAATTTTTACTGATCTACTTATGGATAATCTACTTGCCTTGATTGCAGTCCATTGTCAAAAGGAAGTCCCTAATATAGCCCGCAGCATCCGAAGCGAGTTATACCACTTCTTCGGCAACCGTGCTCTCCTCGGCAAAACATCTGAATATACCCTACTCTTGTCCGCTACTTATATGCCATACAAATATCTCTACATCCAAGCTGACATTTTAAACATCACCAGACCTTGGCTTACTGCTCAATTATTTCACGTATATTATCTAGGAATACAATGAGTGTACGCTGCAGCACTATATTCATCAAGCCGATTCTTCACACAGGAAATTCTAACCCACGCCTTGCCGGGCCATTTAATGCCTCCAAAGTAGCTAGAGGCATATTGAAGCCACTATTGATGTAGGTTCTAGGGGTCCGCCGGTCCTGAAGGTATCAAGTATCTTAAGAATTTTCACTCTGGCGAGTATGAGACTTGAAACGGTATTGCTTGTCCCAGATATACTGTAAGCCTGTCAAAATTGGTACATGCCACCAGAGGGGGTGGGAAGCAGGGCTTTCTGTCCGATCATCCGTACTCTAGAATCAAGCCACAGCTATCAACGTGACCAGGAACTGATGCGGTCTGAAGCCTCATCGCTTTACGGGTGAGTGTGCCAAAGCACAAGGCTTTGTAATCAGTAGATAAGTAACATAATTATGCCTCTATATTACCTTTTGCGATTTGCTAGTATGGATACGGAGGATATATCTCAAACAGTGGCTTTCTATCCAGCTATCTACTACTAGAACATAAATCTCATTCCATTATACAGTTCTTATATAGGTGATTGCCTCGCTGACCAGCCGGATAACTTCCCTCTAATAAAATATGCCCGCGAGGGTATTGAGGATGTTATCTCTTTCCCCTCATGATCTTAAAGACCTATAGTATAATCATCGAAATTCCCGAGGCACTTGGAACAATGGCTATGGTTATTTAGATTGTCATCAGATGCGAACCAGTTCAGCTCCAAGTTGCTGAAATCAGCAGTAGTCAGTAGTGCGAAAAGGGAAGGAGAAGCAAAAGTTTAGACTTAACATTCCTTGTTTTAATCCAAATCTATCTTGGTTCTGTTCAAATACACTACTTTTCAAAGTATATCCCGAGGAAGAAAGTCTATATTTAAGAAGCAATTTGGACAGCTTTCCATGTTGGACCCTGGAGCTTCTTATAGTCTAGATCCAAGATCGAACGATAACCGACTATATCATTATGTTCTTGTCTATTGTGGCTATTGTCATTTACATACTTGGGACGGCATGTTATCGCCTGTACTTCCACCCTCTTCGCTCCTTTCCCGGTCCGAAGCTTGCAGCCATCACAAGCCTATATGAGTTTTACTATACAGTGATTAAAGATGGTCAATTCATTTGGGAACTTGGCAGGTTACATGACAAATACGGTATCAAGGATTGGCTTCATGCTAGACCTATGAGATTTTGAAGGTCTGCGAGAGACTGACAAATGAAAAGGGCCGATTGTACGTATCACGCCAGACGAGGTGCATATAAAAGACTCATCCTTTTACAATGAGATATATACTGGTGGTTCCAGTGTGAGAGAAAAGTCTTCGTCTTTCGTTCGTTTATTCTGTGCACCGGATTCAATGGCTTCGACGGTTGATCACAATCATCATCAGTTCCGTCGTAAGATATTGAGCAAATACTTCTCTAAACGCTCGGTTTCCAAAATGCAGCCACTTATTCAGGGGAAAATTGACACCTTAATTCAACATTTTGGAAAGGCCCACAGGGAGCAAAGTGTCATAAATCTCTCTATAGCCTTCTCAGCATTAACTGGGGATATTATCTCAAATTATGCATACAGTAAAGATTACTGTTTCTTGAAGAATATCGAACACAATGAGCTAAAAGAGACAGCACAAGCGCTTGGATCGTTCAGTCACTTTTTCAGATTCATCCCCTTCGGCATGCCCAGGATAAGGTGCATTCCTTCAAACGTGATGGAGAAGATCTTCCCACCAGCAGCCAGGGTGATCAAAGTACAGGAGTTATTAGGACAACAGGCAAATGTAGCAATGTCTGCTAAGCAGTCTATGTCGTTACCAAATACAGTCTTCACCTCTTTGATTGACCAAAGCCTGCCCCCGGAGGAGCGAACATTGGATCGGCTGCAGGATGAGGGGTATGTCCTTCTTGCGGCAGGAACTGAAACAACAAGCTGGACACTAAGTGTGACTCTGTTTTATTTATTGAGTAACAAGAAATTTCTCCTCCGGCTTCATGAAGAACTCAAGCTTGTGATGCCGAAGCCAAATCATGTTCCTGATCTATTCGAGCTCGAGACTCTGCCACTACTGGTATAGGAATTCGCCTCCCTTTCTTCTTCTTTTTTCCTTTTCCATATTACTTTCACAGATAGTTTGTTTACTGATTCCATGAAGCGGGCAGTAATACACGAAGGCCTTCGGCTCTCCTTTGGTGTGCTCACGCGCTTGCCACGAGTTGCCCCTTTCGAAGCATTGAACTATAAAGGACACATTATACCTCCAGGTGTAAGTGCGGTGCGATGTCCGTATAGTGGCCATATC
Organism: Aspergillus bombycis; assembly: GCF_001792695.1. Classification (NCBI taxonomy): domain Eukaryota; kingdom Fungi; phylum Ascomycota; class Eurotiomycetes; order Eurotiales; family Aspergillaceae; genus Aspergillus; species Aspergillus bombycis. The sequence goes on from NW_019170054.1 coordinate 159,779, forward strand.
TAACACTATGTCAGACACCAGTGAGTCAATCAACATATTTTGTCAATATGGATCCTCAGCATTACCCGGACCCGCACACCTTCAACCCAGAAAGATGGCTGGGTACAGCTGAAGAAAGAAGAACTCTGGAGTCAATGCTTGTATCATTTTCTAGAGGAAGCCGCCAATGTATAGGCATAAGGTACGTGCACTCCCCCTCTTCCCTTCCCTCTTCTCTAGTCTAGAATTACTCGTAATCGAGGAGAAGCTAACCATGCTATATATTAGCCTTGCCTACGCAGAACTATTCCTTACACTCGCTACCTTGTTGCGTCGATTTGATCTGAGACTGGTTGACACTACACTCGATGATGTCGAGCCATACAGGGACCATTTCCTCGTTGTCCCAAAAAATGGGAATCGAGGTATAAATGCTATAGTAACGCAGGAGTATGCATGAAAATTGTCATCGAAGCTTAAACTGGCTACGTTTGGATACCAATCTTTCAATTTTTGTTTCTTTGTCTTCCACGAATTCATCAACTCTCTGGACTGAGCTATTCGGGTCAGGCTCATACGGTATACCTAACAGTGATATAGCAGCGCCTCAATGTGCTCAGGCTAGGTACAGTCTTCGTCCTATGTTTCCAGTTGCTGCCAGCAGTCCCAGTGTTACTTCCCAATATGATCGACCCGCAGCCAGTAATTTGGATAAGCGAACAACCCCTTGCTGAAATCGTAGTTCTATGATAAAGGCAGAGGTTGAAATTATTATATCAAAAGTCTGTTATATAACAATGGACCTCGCAGAACTCTGATGGAGCATTCAGATTATGAAAAGTTGTGCTTACAGGATTACTAATTAGAGAAAATACTATTATCCTTACTATGAACAATCTAGATCAGTCATAGATCAGCTCCTAAATAGAATAAACGGTAATGCTATCTGGAAAACATCATAATTCACGATCGTGGAAGTTGTATGGAGAGTATGTATGAGTGGAGCGGAAGCAATATTCTTATTGCGGTGAAACCTGAGCGATATCAGTTTTATTTTAAAGAACTTAGGAAAGATTATAGCAAATCAAGCACATTGATAATGTATGTAAATGGATCTCTGATGCTTGTCAAGTCACTCCCGAAGCCACAATTTATGATTTAGTAAATGAGAAATAATTAATTTTCTTTCTCTCTTATTCTATTCGCCCCCGGACATCGCAGGATTCGTCAGTATGACTCCGCTGGCTGTGGAAGAAGGCTCAAGACAATTTCGAAAACAAATAGCAATCCATAAATTCTTAGTGTATAAATGGTTGGTATTATGATATATGTAAATATTTGCATGATGGAACCTACGAGGAAAGGGGAAAGCACTGCAAATAGTAGTATTACTACTACGTATATATATTTTCCTCTCCGCCGAAGAAATCGTTATCGATAGGCTATAGTATACATACTCCATAACCATCAGGTACGACTTTTATTAAGGACTCACAAGGTAAAAGTGTTGCCCTGGCCACTTCTACCAGTCTTTTCTACAACATACGAAAGATCCGCTATAGTATCAGACAGAACTATTCGTAGCCATGGGGTAACTGTATAGATTTAACGCATATTAGCATAAATTACGTAATTATACAGGCGATAGATTAGATCTGCGCTAGTACGTTTTCATCCGCCTACAAACGTCACGAGCGCTGTCGCAAGAGCGCAATAGCAACCATCTAACTGAACAGCCTTCTCTGTCATTATTCTACCTTTCACTAAGCTCTAGGATAGTAACAGAAATTCTATCCCTAGAACAGATAGCACGGCTCCCAATCTAGTGGACCCAGTTCGCCAAAATGGCTACTTGGGTATACCCACCACTACCTCCGCAGCAGCTGGAACCGGAAGCTGATAGTGCATTGGTATACTTCTCCCCAGATGCATACGAGATTCCTTTGGATTTTTACACAAATTAAAGTATCGCATGTATAGTATACCTCTGTTGTTGACTTTTGGCACCGATACAGGCCAGGGAATTAGAATGGTTACTGCGTTCCCTGCAGGACTCGCTAGTCTCCCTAAGGGAAGGCTTGCATGAATGCGCTGCGCTTCTTGCCCCTAAAGAGCCAGGCTCAACATTGGTTATGTCCTCTGTACGATCCGAAATCGTCAAAGGATTCGTAACAAGGGTCGGAACCGAAATCGTGAAAGGCGTATGTTATCCGCGCTTGCTTTCTCCTATTCTTGAACGAACCGATTGGACTGACCAAGTATCGTCGTGCGCTAGGATATTCAACTACGCCTTGGCTCCCTTGCTCCTGCGCGTGGCTCCCCAACAACTCGCTTATGTTTGTCGAACTCGCCCAGTGCGCCAGAGCTTGTGCTGCATCAGTTGGTTTCCGTGAGGAATTTGGTCAACCAGAGTCTCGATGTGGTGGACGTCAGCACTTGGACTGGCGACCCACTCAATGCAAGTTTCATATATGGGCAGCTGCGTCTATTATATGAAACTCTGTCCGAGGCTCGGCAGATGTTGAAGGGCGAGAGTGATCAGGTCAGGGGCAAGTGGTGGGAGACAAGTGCGCTTGAGGATGTATGTTCGGCGCATCGTTCTGTAGTTTTCTTTCCTCGTGACTAACTTATGACTGCGAAGATGTTTGACCCACCGTTGCCGCTAAACCTTTCGTTCCATCTCTCCATCGCCGATTCAGCCCTCGTTTTATATCTAAGGACGCTCGAGTCCAGCACACCCACACATACTCCAACGGCTTTTGCCACCGACATTTCTCTGACTGGGTTCAATCTGCGAGACCGTTTGTTTGGAACTCGACACCGTGGACATGATGAGGCCGGAGATGTTTTCACATGGAAGGGAGACGAGGTCAAAGTAAGGGAAAAGATTCGCGTGGAAAGTCAGGACCCGAGCCTGATGGCAGTCATGGCGAAGTTGACTGCTCTGCAACACGAAGTGATGAAATGGATCTCTGCGCTGAAAGTGCTTATGGGCAATGAAGATACCGATAGCGAGGAGTAGTTTTGAAAGGCCCTAAATTGTACATGCTGTTCTATATCATTCAGATACATTAACATGTCACTTAATACTTCTATATTCAATCTCATGTTGTCGAGATAATGCCCATACTTGAATTATTACATAATCTGACTATCTACTTCTACCTGCCAATAGGAAGAACGGAATTTCCGATGGTCGCATTTCTTGGCAAAGATTTTCCTGGCCGAGCTCTCACGAGTGGCGTTTTTTCTTTCATCCCCAGACTCAGACCGCAGATTATCGCTTTCAGGGTGGTAAGAAGGGTTGATGATGCTGTCAAGATCTCCAGCATCAAGGGCGAGCCGGTCTTGCTCCCACGGCCTTCTGCGCACCATTGCATCGAAGTCGTCGCAGATCTGTTCGCAACAGCTCCGCGGCGGAGCTACCAGTTTCATAGCGCAGCGGTACAGATGCACAAACGCAAGATACGAGTTTCCCCTTAATTCACCGGTCGGATTCCCCCGAAAAACTGCTACTGGTTATCCAATCGGACTGAAAGATGGTCGGCGATATGCGTCTACGGTGCCCCCTGCAGATGGCAACGTCAATACGGATCGGAAGGACGCTGTCTACGATGTGATTGATAGGATTGAACAGAATGAGATGGAAATGGCCGAGCTTATGGATGAGCTGAGCCTATTGGATGACTATTGGGAAGCTCTCAACCTTGATGGTCCAGAGCTTGATCATGCGTTTAGCGAGACGATCGGCCATCGGGACCAGGAGACTTTAGAAGCGCGCGTGCAGGAGGCGAGGCAAATGTTCGGGGACACTCTGCCTGATGGATATCTGAACAATACCGAGTTGCAGTTGTATACCCAGTTGTATGGCGAGCCAATCATTCGGCAGGAGGAGTTGGAGCTTGAAGCGGAGGAAGATGAGAAGGACCCCGATGTTTTATTATACCGTGAGGATGGCCAGGGAGGGTGGGAAGCAGTCGATGTAGAGCAGGCTGACTTAGAGGATGAACCACCTGTGGTCTATGATATGGAGGCTGGCCCGGCTGAGGATGAATCTATCGCCATGCAACGGACAAGGGAAGTGGCAGAACAGCTCGGCGGAGAAATCATGCTGGAGCAGTTCGAAGAAGAAGCAAACCCGGATGACACACCTCGACTACATCCTCTCACTGTGGAGGGGAAGTTCTCTACTGATCCCAGCACTGTTTTCTTGCCTAAGGATACAGTAACTAGTCCCATTTCCATCATTTTATCCGACTACGCCAATAAACATATCGCAGATGTTACCCATCGCACCTTTGGCGGCCCGCGTCTGCCTTATTCTACTACCACTCCTCCACCACGCGCACAGATGCCTCAGCTTCCTATTCCACTAGAAGCTTCCCAGCGGCACATGACGGAAATGGAGGCGAATGCATATATTGCGGCTCTGTACCCCGGAATGTATACCTCTATACTAAGTACTCTGGTCGAGGTCCGAAAGCGGTTGGGCACAGAGTGGCTGCGTGGGCTCATCTCGAAAGAAGATGGCCCGCATATCCTTGATGCTAGTGGTGGCGGTGCAGGCGTCCTTGCCTGGCGAGATGTCATTCGCGCAGAGTGGGAGACTATGGTCCCAGACCACCCGAAGAAAAGTCCTTATCCTGTGGGTAGATCGACTGTCGTCACTGGTTCGGATGCCCTTCGAATGCGCGCAAGTTTAATGTTGGAGAATACTTCATTCCTACCACGCCTGCCGGACTACGTTCACATCCGCGAGAAACCAACTCTAGATGATGAGAGAGCTCCTCCAAAGCGAAAGCAATATGACATCATCGTCGCTCCCCATAGCTTGCTCGGCATAGAGGAGGAATTCTTACGCAAAGAGCACGTGGAGAACCTGTGGAATCTCCTCAACCCTGACGGCGGTGTTCTGATCCTTCTCGAGAAGGGACACCAGAAAGGATTCGAAGCAATTGCTGGAGCTCGTGAGATGCTCCTGAAGCGTCTCATCTCAAGTCCTGGCTCTACAGAATATACCAACTTCACTGAGTCGCCAATTGAGGATTCACATATCGAGAAGGAGCCCGGAATGATCGTCGCGCCCTGCACTAACCATGAGAAATGCCCTATGTTCAGCGTCCCTGGCCATTCCAAGGGTCGCAAAGATTATTGCCATTTCCAGCAGAGATATATCAGACCGTCATTCCTCCAGCGCATCTTAGGAGCCAAGGATCGGAACCACGAAGACGTGAAGTTTAGTTATATCGCTGTACGGCGTGGCGTGGACTTACGTGAGACGAAGGGTATCATACAAGGCCCCGAGGCTACCGAAGCGGCCTTTGCTGGCTACGAAGATCTACATGAAACAGCTGTAGAAGAGATGGAAGCATCAAACGAAGCTGGTGGCTCCCAGGCTGAGGTAAGCGAACAGGCCAAGCCCGAGAACTTCCACACCTTGTCTCTTCCTCGTATTGTGTATCCTCCAATGAAACGCCGCGGACATGTTATCTTTGATTTCTGTACGCCCGCTGGAAAGATTGAGCGCTGGACTGTTCCCCGCTCCTATAGTCGTCGGGCATACAAAGATGCTCGCAAGTCAAGTTGGGGAGATCTGTGGGCTCTTGGTGCGAAGACCCGCATCCCAAGAAGCTTGAGAATCGGTGATAAGCACGGCGAAGGCAAGAAAGAACGTTTGGCCAGGCGGGCAGCTTTCAGGGCTGAATTAGCCGAGGAGGGTGAACTTGAGCAGCAGGCCGAGGGTTCTGATTGGCCCGAAGTGCTAATCCCGCAAAGAAAGAAGGGTCAAACAATTCCCAGTTGGAAAAAGCATGCGGACAAGAAGAAGGTGAGACAGGCTTCGAAGAAGCATGCCGCTGCGAAAGTAGCGCAGGATGACTTTTTGGTTTGAGAGCTTCGTTTGGCATAGTTCATCGGCTGGCGGGGAACACAAGGCATAGGGCTACGGCGCATGGATGGTTCATATCTCGGTACAGGCGCCCGGGCTTCAATTTCTGAGAGATGTATTATAAATGTATCATAAATGACGGATATATGTAATTAGACTACAACTGTAAGGCTTATTGAGCTCTTCACTCAATTTCAATGTGACCAATATTCCTCTCACATGTAACACCAGCAACTCCACATATTCCATAGGCTGTACTGGATACAATTGTGACCGGAGATTCACGGGAAAATGTCAATGGTCTGAAGATGCCCGCCATGAGAGACCTGTCGTCTGCTGGCGCATGGCGACATGGCCGATAGACTTTATTTTCGCATCACTACTCTTTGGCTTTATACATTAGTAGCGCATAAGGAACACCATGCACCGTGGGTACTAATGCAAAGAGTAGACGTATCGAAGATACAGTCTTAATGCTGCTCCGCGATGGCAGCGACCTACTTCCTCGGAGCTCGGTTCGTTGAGCTCAGGTCGTTTCACCGCATATAATGGCAGGTGTTTTGTATACCAAGGATGACGTAGTGGCAACAATCCTGCGCTGTTGCTCTTCCTTTCACCCCGTGGGTGCAGCAGACTTATTGGGCGGCCATGCTCTTTCTCAGCTGGCGCTCGCGCTGTTTACTCTGTAACTCCAGTCTTTCCACGGCATACTTCAGCCGTTCCTTCTTCTGCACTAATCGCCTGAACTCTGCCGCCTTCGCAGCATTAGCCTTTTGTCGATCACCATGGGCATTCTGGCTACGGCTTGAGGTTTGGCGGCTCTCGCTGGAGTACATTCTGCCTTCCTGTAGTTCAGCTTTTGCCCGGAGAGCTTGTTCGCGGCGAGAGAGCTTTTCCACGTGGTTTGACGCTAATGACAGCAAGTGTCCGATGCTGGGGGTGATTTCATCAAGTAATGATTGCTGTGCTTCACGGAGCGTAGGCTCGGGGAGAAGCTCAAAGTGCTGTGGTCGGATTTTATCAGTAGCTTGGCCGGTTTCCGAAAGGTACGTTTCCGGCACTTACTCGGGTTGTTTGCAAGACCTTACACAGTCGGGGGAAGTCGCTAACACCAGACTCAAGAGTGGAGATGGATGAGTCGAGGAGTAGAAGTGATGATTGGAGCGATGAGACTGAAGCATTTAGTGACGCCGCCATGGTGATATGAGAGAGCAACGTTTCTGACTATACGTATGAAGTTTGAAGTTGGAGTTGGATGATAACTGCTGCATTTGTTTACAGGAGGGGCTAACGGAGCGATAAAAGCGGCGATGGGTCCGTGCGGCTATGGTAAAAGCGGCCGGGAGTCGGACCTCCGGGCAAAACTCGTTGTTCCCGCTCCTCCTCGTCGCACCGTATTCCGCCTACATCAACTCACCTCTCACCTCTCACCTCTTAAGACATTCCCGTGCAATACACAACTTGTCACCATGTCTCTCCTCGGAAAGAAGTTCCCCACCCCTATCGGTAAGACACCGCGCGGGTCGGATATTTTTGTTGGATTAAACCAGGTTGAAAGCTGACTGACCTACCTCGTTATAGCCAAGCCTCTGGGCCCCTTCTTCGCTGCCGGTATGCACCGCCATCCTTGAATTCCCTCTTCGAATACGTCTATTCTATCTGGCTTCAACTATGGGATACGTGTTTGGACAAGTGCACAGGGTACTAGATCTCGGATACTGACGGGACTGTTTCTAGGCGTTGTCATCCTCTACGGCGTCAACTCCTTCGGCAACCTCCTCATGAACAGTGAGTCGCTCCATTCTCCGACTTTATGATATGCCCTGCCCCTCAGGAGCTGGCTTGTCGCTTCAATGCGAGCAATTCTCGCAATGTCTCGATTATAGCTAACCTCGGTTCCCTTCTGCAGCCGAGGAGTTCAAGAACGACCCCCGCAACCCCAACCTCAAGAACAACAAGCATTAAATTAATCTCTGTTAATCTGAGAATGTCGACATGACGGGGTGAAAGAGGAATATGGAGGGTGGCTGATTACCCGGATTGCTGTTTCGCCAAAGTTTCGGTTCGCGAACAGTTATTCTGTACAGGCATATAGACTATACCGTCATAAGATTTTGACGAATTGACAAGTTGTACCACTACTGCTACGGCCGTCTTTTTCGGTACAGGATTCACCTGGTCTCTTTGTCTTGAATGATATCCCTTCGCGTAATTTGGCTGTGAAGTCAGCAGTAGCTAGCAGTTATCACACGCCGTTGTTGCTTCCATGCTATTCTATGTGAACTGCCTTTCGCTGCCAAATGCTCTTCAATTCTCTTGGCCTGTTAGCTTCAAAAAGTCGCTTGTAGTATGCATGCAATGATCTAGAGCTCAAGTCTAGTCATGCATGATCCAGTCTCACAGTATGGATAATCTGTTCCATCCCTACGGGGCTTTTCTATAGAGTCACTCAATCCACCGGCTCGATAAAATTAAGCTGCATCTCAGTGGCCTACTCAAGCAAGGCTGATCATGCGGTTGCAGAAGAATCTTTAATGTTGACAGCGCGATCTTGTCCATTTTGCCGAGTTTATTACGAAGCCCCAGTAAAGTTGGTGTAGGCTGTGTACATTACTATCGTCATATCAACTCATGTAAACAATGATCACTTGCACGAGGGTCATCCAGAGGTACAGCTCCCTATCAAAAAGACCGGACGGATGGGGATCGATAGCCGTCACGTATGGCAGATGAACACTAATCCGAACTAGGAAAGCGTATTTTCCCGTGACCCCAGAACTCCGATCACAACCGCCATCAAAAGATATCAAGTGCCGACATCCAGACCATCGCAGTTCACCAGTTACGAGAAAATACACCATGTCGCTCTTCAGATCCAAGCGCCTGGACCTCAGCGGGTTCATCAACGCCCGTGTCATCCGTGACCACACCAAGCGGAAGGTTTTCGAGCAGCACGAGCCTGAACGGTATGCTAAGTCGACTTTTTTGACCTTGTCGCATTCCACCCTGACAAGGATTCTGGGGAACTATCTCTCATTAATTGATTTTTATCATATAGCCAAGCTCTCCGCTACATCATCCGCAACACCTCCCTCCCGCAGCGTACCCGTGCCCAGGCTCAATTGCAGCTTTCCCAGATGCACGCCTACACCCGGCCCACCCAGATCAAGAACCGCTGTGTGGCAGGTGGTATTGCTCGAAGTGTGATTCGCGACTTCAGAATTGCTAGAGTAAGTGAATTTATCTTAGCTCTTTTCGTGGGGTGGCAGGCGTTGACTGACATCGTGTTTAGTACCAATTCCGTCAACAGGCACTGGCTGGTGAACTACCCGGTGTGAAGAAGGCCAGTTGGTAGTGTGTCCATATATTGCGGATTGTTTTATTATGTTCATGGCTACTGGGTCAGCTGGTTTGCATGAGGGCGTTTAATTCCATACTTTTTTTTCGAGAAAGATGTACAATATATCAACTGCTGGGTTTCAATAGACGATATGTGCTGGATTTTCTCCGCTGATTTACGATTTTTTCGTTTATATCGGGCATTCGATACCGTCTGCTAAGTCTTCCAAAAATGGATGAGTACCCTGATAGTTGGTGGAATCCATCTGTTTTCCAGCAAGTCATTGATCATGACTCTGTCATTCATAAATAGTTGCTGTATAAAACTGTACACAGACAAAGCTAACACTCTCCGGGAGCCTACTTTTATCCTAGTATATATTAATTGGCGAATATACTTGTCGCTCCTGGTTCTTTTTCTCCATGCAATAGTCCCGTGAAGAAGGACTCAGTTGAAAGGTGAATGAATGTTTGTCTAGTTGTCATCAGTATGCCTCCACAGTACCAGTGTATGTACCTTGAAGAACCCTGAATTAACCTGACTGACTTGGCTAAGACCTTATCCCAACCTGCTCTTGACACTCTTTGATATATTGTCACAATTCTATTGCTGTATATAAGCCTAAGCTTGAGCAGCGGTCTCCATTCCGTACATCGACTACCAGAATTTCGACTGCGATGTTCATATTGCAGCTCAAGGATGTTTTTGATAGTGATATCTTATACCTAAGAAATAAAGACAAAGGTCTGACATGCATACAAAGAAGCTATATCTTATGATATGTAGTACAAGTCTGTGACCAAGTGTTCATCGTCAACCCTGGATATCCGTTTGGATGGATTTATTCAATCAGTATTGATTCACTTCGTTTCATGCGTCTGCATATTCACGACGACTAATCAACTCTGGCATCTTTACTCTCGGTGCAACAGCCTCATTATTCTTCTTTAATTGTCACATTGGTCCTGTGCCTCCTTGTCTTTCCTCACAATTGAAAGAACAATAAACCCACAAGATGTTTGTCTATCGTCGTGAAGACCTGCCGCCCGAGCATGAGTTTCCTGCGGACCTTGAGAAGTTAGGGTATGAACTCGACGTTTCCTCTACAGTCAAGACTAAATACTAAACGAGGAATGATAACAAGATACTTCATCAACGAGAACGACCAGATCAGAAAGATCGCGGACCCCAAGGAGGATTTTCAATATAAGATCAACAAAAATGCCCGTGTTAATGACATGCAGAGAGAGGCGATGAGTGGTACGTCCTTTTAAGACGAGATACGCATTTCTCCCAAAAGACCTCATAACTTGAGATGTCTAACACTAGTAAACACTCCAGAGTGCATCCGCAAGATCGTGGCCTCTCGCCTGCGGGAGCTCAACCTTACAGTCCTGCGTCTCCCTCTCACCTCTAAAGTGAACGAAGCCCATGTTCCGATTCTGGTGTCATCTAACCTATCGACGGCATCTCGAATCATTGTCGTCTTTGGGGAGCCAGTACAGGACCTTGGGATCTGGGCGTATCGAAGCATAGGTGTGGATGGCATCAACGCAGGCTCCGCTGTCTCGTTTGCCAAAGCTGTCCTTCACCCCGAAACCAACGGAGAGGGAACCAACACTGAGTCCTTCTCCAAATGCGGCGACACTGCTCTGGTGCTGGCCAACACCGGCCAATTAATTTGGCATTGCGGTGCTCGTCGCCCAATGACCCTGCCGTCCTGGCTCGCTTATCCTCGTCCCTCCGCCGTCGACCCTCCCCTGATGATGACCCACAGAAACAAGATCCCTTCCAACGGCTGCTGGGAAGATCACGTCGCTTGCGTCTTTGATGAAATCCTAGCTGACCGCGGACGCTTGGTGCGCCACGATGTGAAAATTAACATCGTCGGAATCGCTGAAGGGGGCCAGGGCGCAATCCGCCACTTATCTCTGAACTGTAAGTACTACTGTATTGTATTCAGAGTGAACATCCGTCTGTCCCACGGCTAATACAATGACACAATTCAACACAGGGGAGGACTGGCGCGGATATATCTCTGCTATTGTTCTGACTAACCCCCTGCACTCCGTTGACCTTGAACTGGCAGTCACTGATGAGATCTCGGGCTCATTCCTTGCCTTCATCTCCTCCCGCTGTCGTGCCTATGTGATCTCTGACGAGCCGCAGGGTTGTCCGGTCCCGGGTGCCCGTCGGCATGGCTGTAACTGCTACTCGTCTGGGGAGCAGCAGCATGTGGAGTGCATCATGCCCCGCGCTTGGAAGCATATGCTTGAGTGGCTGAATCGGGCACATGCGGATCCGACCATGTACGAGGCTCAGCTGGAGCTGAAGGAGATGGATGACAGCGACTCGGAGGCTTTGAGCTCGAATGAAAGCAATGCATAAGTTTCGTCTAGTCTCTGGCCGTTGTAAGAGCTGGTTTGCGTTGATCGATGGTTCTGGGATTTATGCAAAGTTACTGGCTGGGATTAGGATGGATATGCTGGCGAGACTTGAGCTCCAGCTTCTTTACAGCCCCAAGCATTAGGTAGCGATCAAGTTGTAGTTAGGGACCTCCGGAAAGTACAGAAAGATGTTTATCCCAATCAATTTATGCAAGGTCAGTTGTGTCCACATGGCACTATCGACTCGCTTCAGTGTCGCTTGAACAGAAGTTCGATTTAACATCGATAACGCGTTCCTGAAAGATCATCGATTAATTCCCTCCCCATGCACACTAGTAATTAGCGGCATTCCTCGAGTCTAGACTCTAAGCATTTCCCATTTTCACTCAGGACTAATGTAATCCAGTTAACCAACGCCCCCACCTCAGAGATACAATCACCGTTAGCACCAAGAACACCATCAAGCCAGACCAAACCCACCCTAAATAACAAAAGCTCTCCAAAACCATCCAAAATGGCGCAAGGCGAAACTAACATCCCCATCCTCCTCTCAACAATGGACCCAGTCCTCGACCCCGACACCTACGTCTTTCTCACGACCACCACACCCCTCCATTCCCTCCCCCTCCACACGCTCCAACCCCAAATGGTCTTCCAAGAATCCGAGGCCTGACCCTAATCACCACCCAGGCCATCGCCGAAGCCCACAATTACAACAACTACACCTTCCCCTGTCGCAAGATCTCCCTCAAGGTGCATTCCAGCCTCGAAGCCGTGGGCCTGATCGCAACGATATCGACGACCTTGGCGGCGCATGGCATCAGCACGAACGTTGTGAGTGGGTTTTTCCACGACCATGTTTTTGTTCCGGCGGGCAGAGAGGGGGATGCGATGGGTGTTCTGCTGGGGATGATGAATGGCGAATCTTGATTGCGGGCTGGAGTATGTATGTATGATATTGTGTCATGGAGACAGGGAAATTGAGATCGTTGTCTATGATGGGGAAAACAGGGCTATCTATGTAGGGCTGATATGGTACGTCAGAGGTTACCGGGCGCAAACCCGGAGAGGAAGGTCATGGGCGACCGTAACCTGGTTTGTACATCTTTCCTCTCCCTTGTTTAGGGGGAGGAGAGATCGATGTTGGACGTATCGCTTCCTTGTTGAGGATGTGCATTTTCATGATCCCCTTTTCCGACTACACTTGTGTGTCGCTTTTCAGATAGACAGTTGACGAGATGACGCCAGAACCAAGCTTATATGGAAGACTAAAATATGGATATTACAAGCGATATGTGAAACTGAAACTGGTTGGGGAAAGTCATGCCCGACGGTCTCCTGGCGATGGGAATTCATTTCTGGTTTACTGATAGTTAGGCATCGAGGCTGAATCAGGCATTGATGTCAGATCGAAGAACCAGATTCTAGTCGCCTCGATGGGTTGCTTATTTTTGCTTCTTCTTGGTTTGACAGGGACTAACGTATCGTCCATCCCTGTCTGGGAGTATACGATCAGAACTTCGATTCGTCCAAAAAGTGGATACTCGAAAGTCAATTGACAGGTTTATTTGCACATCTCCTCGCCGTTGCGGATCATGGTAGCATCATCATCGTGGATGCAGGTTCGATATTGTAGAGCATTTACGTCGAAGCGGCGTTGACACTGTGGCGTGGTCCGACCACAGGTACGGACTTTCCTCGGTTGGGTGTCCTGAAGCAAAAGAAGGCTTAGCTGGGTGGCGTTGTGACACTCGGAAGTGTTACAGGGAAACCCCCGGTTATTTCTTGAGTTTTCCCCCTGATGTGTTGTGGCCCAGGATCTCCCTGGGATCTACGAGTATCTACTCTTCGTGAGGGGGAACGAATCTCAAGATCGTGCCTCCCCTCATCGTCACAAACGAAAGAATATGAAAAAAAAAATTAATAAAAAATCGAGAGACGGGAATCCAACGGGGCCCTCCGGTCCAACAACGGGCATGTTTAGCCGAATGGCCCAGAGCTTGGAAACATTCACGCGCATGCGGAGTGCCTGCATAACGATTTTTCGCACACTGCGTTGTACATCTGACTCCGAGGTCCTGTGTCCAACTACATGAAGCTATCGAGTAAAGGAAATTCCTGAAGGGGAAATGTGACCAATTTTGATCGAGTAACGACAGGTACTAAAAGCAATTGCAGGGCGTGAGCCGATGGCGGATGCCGGAGGCGCCCGATGCAAAACCACGGTTGAGGGGGAGCAGCCAGACTGGCCAGCACTCAGGCCACTCAGGGTTTTACGAGGCCACCAAAACAACTTTTCCCAATACCCGAATCGGTAATGGTGAGGGTATCGAGGGTCACATGGATCCTTCTAACTTCCCTCTGCTCATGAATCTCCCTACGATGAGGGCGAACAGGTCGGCTGATGGCTGGATCAGGTTTGGGGTGAGAGACCGTGAATACACCGACACAGTCAGAAAGGCTTATCGGTATTTCAATCGAGTAAGACGAATCTCTGATACTGTTCCGGTGGCACCGGTGGATCCGTTTGTTTGGAAAGTGGATCCCCCTTTTATACTTTTTTCTTTTTCTTTTTTTTTTTTTCCCTTTTCCGATTACTCGATCAGTACTGTTATCGTTAGGGGAGAAAATGTGGCCAAAGTTCGGGGAGTGAAAAAAGACAAGGCACTAAGGCTCCCACGGATGATGGAGATGCTGGGGACATGGTTATAAAACCCTTATCGGTACCCCGGATTGCGATATCGTGCCTGCCCTCCCATATCGCTTTTCTTCATTGTGAGAGTTTCGTCCTTATCAGCCCACCCTCAAGAACTTCCCAGAGAAGAATCCCTTGCCTCCCAAACCCTTCTGAAACTTCGTTTCTTATCAGCTCATTGAACTCGTCCTTATCTCTTCGTCCACTCACTGTCATCACCCTCTTTGGGCCCCTCCTTGACCTCCTCCTCTCCCCCGTTTTCTCTTCTTCTTCTTCCTCCTCTTCCTCTCTTTGTGCCCTTATCTCTTCTTCTCTCCGCCTATCGATAACCTTCCTTGACCATGGAGACGCAACAAATACCCTCGATCGCTGTGGTGACGTCGTCTCGGGCGGTCATCTCGGGTCGTCTAACGTCAGCCACGATCGTTATCTCTCGCACCTCTGGCAAGATCACGGCGGTCTTCGACTCCGTCATTCCGGCCTCTGACTTCCCTGAGGGGACTCCCTATACCGACTATTCGCCTCATGTCCTGCTTCCCGGCTTAGTTGATGCCCATGTTCACCTGAACGAGCCTGGCCGCACCGAATGGGAGGGCTTTTACACCGGCACCCAGGCTGCTGCCTTTGGCGGTGTCACCACCGTCATTGACATGCCTTTGAACGCCATCCCACCCACCACCACCGTGGCAGGCTTCAAGGAGAAGCTCAATGCTGCCCAAGGCAAGTGCTGGGTAGATGTCGGCTTCTATGGCGGCATCATCCCCGGCAACGCTGGTGAACTGAAGGCCCTCGTTAACCAGGGTGTCCGTGGCTTCAAGGGGTTCCTCATCGACAGTGGGGTAAGTATACCAGCGCTCCCTCAGCAAGTTTCCGTGCTTACCGTTGTAGGTTGACGAATTCCCCGCCGTCTCCTCTGAAGACATCCGTAAGGCCATGGCGGAACTGGCCGATGAGCCCACCACCCTCATGTTCCATGCGGAAATGGTACCCCCCAACACATCCTCCCAGGCGGACCAACCCCAGACCCCTGAAGGCCCCGCGGAAGCATACTCCACTTTCCTGGCATCTCGTCCCTCCGCATATGAGACCTGCGCTGTAGAAGAGATCCTCTCCTTGGCCCACCTGGCTCCCAAGCTTGCGTTGCATATTGTCCACCTCTCGGCCATGGAGGCTATTCCGCTCCTAAAGAAAGCCCGCGCAGATGGGATCTCCATCACTGCAGAGACTTGTTTCCACTATCTATCCCTGGCCGCCGAGGAAATCCGGGACGGTGATACCCGCCACAAGTGCTGCCCACCGATTCGCTCACAGCTCAACCAGGATGCCCTCTGGGCCGAATTGGAGCGCCACGCCGAGGATGGTGTCATCAAGACCGTCGTCTCGGACCACTCCCCGTGCACCCCGGATCTGAAGCTCCTTCCCTCCCATATCCCGGGCAGCTGCACCGCTAAGGGCGATGCCGCTATTGAAAAGAACCAAGGTAGCTTCAACTCGGCCTGGGGCGGTATCTCTTCTGTCGGCCTGGGTCTTCCGATCCTGTGGACGGAGCTCAGCCGCCGGAAGGGTCTCACCTCTGCGCCGGAGGATACCAACACCAAGCGGGCTCTCCAAGACATTGTGCGCCTGTGCTGTGCCAACACCGCGGCACAGGTTGGCCTCGAGCGCCAGAAGGGTGACCTCGTCCCCGGGTTTGACGCCGACATCTGTGTCTTCGACGACTCGGCCGAGTGGGTCGTGGAGCCTAGCACCATGCTCTTCCGGAACAAGTGCTCGCCGTACCAGGGTCGCACCCTGCGCGGCATGGTCCGTGAGACGTGGCTGCGTGGCGAGAAGATCTTCAGCCGAGACGGCGGCTTCAGCAGCAAGACTCCGGCCGGCACATTGCTGTTAGAGAAACGGGTTTGATCCTTTTCATTTGTGCTCCCGTACTTCGATCGGGCTGTTGACCAAGGCGCAGCCGCCCGCACATTTCCGACGACAACTAAAAACCACAAAAGATACCTGATGACCATAGATATCCACGCTACTGATGATCACTAACGACCTGACAGCAGCACAGCATATATCAGCGCCATAGACTGAGCGATGATGTAGCATTTCTGTTAAGCATTGTTTTCTTTGTTTTATTATAGAGGGAATATGAATACCAATATTAATGTTTTGCCAAAACATCTTTCCGTCCATGTTGGTGAACGTAGGTAAAAGTAAACAAATGAAGTAAAATCGTTTCAACAAGGTGTATCTCATTTTTTTTTTTTTAGGTCGATAAAAACGTATCATACAAATCAGTCCTTCCAGACTGAGGGGTATCAAGAACATGCATATGCATCCTGTTCAAGTGTTAACAGAAGACCGGCGGACCGGCAACTTACAATCAATCAATCCCCATCGCCTTCCTTTCCCTTTTCCTCCCACCGCTCCCTCACTCTCCTCCGTAACCCCCCATTAGGCCCTCTCCCCCAAATTTCCTCCTTCTCCCCATCCACTCGCTGCACGCTCTCACTCTCATCCCCGCCACCCAAAACCTCCCTTCCAACCACCACCTTCCTCTCTTTCACCCCTCTCTCCTTCTTCCTCGCCCGCTCCACCTTCCCCAGGTAAATCGCATAGATGGCCACCTCCGCAACGCCGACCCCCACCGCGGCCCCAAACGACACCAGCACCTTCACAGCCTCAGAGACACCTCCGCCCCTCCTTGACCCCTGGTTCTGGTCCCAAACCGACGAAACCGCCTCCGTCAACAACTCAGGCGTCGAAAAGCTCGCCAACGCCCAGTAAACACTGAACCCGGTGATAACAACCGAAAGGAAAATATTCAGCACAAGCCCGGGGGTAAGCGTATCGGCGTCCGAGTGTGTGTCGTCCTCATGGAGTGCCGAGACAGTCGGTGTCGAGGAAGCGAAGATCGGTGACGGGCCATTTGTGGTGTTTGACGAGGTCGTCATTTGGTTGTAGGTGTCTGTTTCGTAGGCGGCGAGGAGACGCGCTTTTAGGGCGAGGTATTCTGGGCTCTGAGGGGGTTGTCATTTAGTTAGTTAGTTAGTTGCACAAGAGAGGTTTGGACTAGTGGTTGGGGTTTGTGGTATGGTGTTTGGAATGGGGTGAAGAGAACAAGACAAGACGTACGGGTTCGGGTTTCGGCGGCGGTGGCGGAACGTAGACTTTTGTTCCGTGGAGCAGGGAGTTGAGGCTTCGGGCGGAGTTGGAGATGCCATTTTCGGTGCGGAAGTAGCGCGATAGACGGATTAGTTGGTCGTGGGTGATGGGACTGTCGAGGGATGGGTTGTCGGGGAGATTGAGGTCTTTGCGATCGGAGGTTGGGATCGCTTCGAGAGCGGAGAGGATGCGGGTTGTTGTTATTAGTTGGACCATGGTTGTGTAGTGGTGTGGGTTTGGGTTAGGACATTTTGGGGATGTGTGGTTTGGGTGGGGGGTTGTTGGTTGAACTGCAGGTGTTGTTGTTGTTGATGATGGATATACAGTATTTGTTCAAGATGATGGATTTGGTTACTGGTATCAAATCACGATATGGACTCCACATGACGGTGATAAATGGGGTTACTGGATTAGGGTTAGTATTGCCTAGTCGGGGTTAGTCTGGTTATCACGGTACATTGAAGTACTCGAGTAGCTTATACTCCATATACTCCTCCGTACTTAAGCTTAATACATCATATCCTAGCTTAGTGGATTAGAATAATAATGTAATATACTTTTAATGTTTACTACGCAGAGTAGAAGAACGGTCGACTAGGTAAGGATACTGTGAGGCTATAACCGAGCTACATACATGCCCTTGGTCCGAGTAAGGGAGATTGGGATGGTTTCACTGTCTGGAATGAACCACAGGCATCCCAGTAATACTGAACACATTTTTGTGAAGATGACTTGAGTGGTATAGGGAATGCTTTCTATTAGAGGAACTCTGGAAGGAGATTGGGTACTCGTAGTGATTTGTCTGATCTGCAAAAAAAGGAATGAGGTCTGAGAGCAGATTTGGTGGGATGGTGTCTTGAGGGATGGTGCGAAATAACCCGTATACAATCGCAAGCTAATAAAGATCGTAGATAGAAAAATTGTACGTACTTTCATAAATAGCAAGTAGGGAGGGACCTACGATATACACAATGCGTTGCCACCAACTATGGGTCTTCAATGGCCGAGCCGTAGGTGGCAAATACATGTCTTATAAATAGAGATTAGATATTGGAAAGGTGATATGTGACTATCATTTCTTTTGTACTCTTATTTTAGAATAGAACAAGTCGTAGATTCGAGGCACATCCTTTTGGTGGGTCTTCGTTTATCCACCGTACCTGAGTAGGGAATATGATGTGATTCACAATCGGGGATCTACAGCGTATGAGACGAAAGAAAATCATAACCTGATTTATCATACAGAACCCGGGCTTCTGGCAAATCGGCCACTCTTGGCTGTCAGTAACGAGACGATAGTGTGCCGTTGTGGGTGATCAGTGGAACTCTCTAGGGCTTCTTTAGGACTCACCAAAAGCTTTCAAATAGTCAGACGGGTCATGTGTACAATGCCTCACGTATCTCTGTATGTAGCTCCAAAGGACAAGGTGGCAAGTGTGGATCAAGAGACCTTTGCGTTGGCGTCCTATTTTAGATACTGTGTCAAGTTGGAAACCAGCACCATTACGTTTCATGAATCTGTCTATCAAGACACCATCGTGTCAGTAATGGTACGAACTCGGAACAACTGGTCCAGATGGCCTGAAATATCGAGCAGCATAATCAAGAACTTTTTAGCTGCTACTCTATAGAAGTCTAACTAATAATACATAATGAATCCCATCTATCATATATGCTCTCCAACGTATGGAATGATCCCCGAAAAGCTAGTGGAAGTGGCCGGTTATGGCAAACAGCTGCAGCTGTACACACTAGATTTTGAAGTAGAGTTCTATCAACTGTAAGAAAAGGATGCAACATCCTGTGTCACCCTTTGATTGCTTGGCCTGCCATTTTGACAGGGAATTGCTCACTCCCAGGATGAATATTGACATCAACGCTCGTCAGAGGGCGGAATACTGTTGGAGGACCTCCCTCGTCGCGCAATGACCCCTGGCAGATCGTGAGGATTTCTTCCTTGGAAGCATCCTCGAGCCCTACTGCGCGCAGGCTCCTCCCCCCCTTGACACAGTTGCTTCCATTGACCACAGATGCCAGTTCAATGATCGATTTGATGGTAGGTGAACTCAGCCCACACTTCACACCCAGCTCATACCATGGAAGCAGCACGTACACGACATCCTCGCTAACGTAACGATGCCCCATCTCAGCTGGGGCACCCTTTGTTCGATTGTGGATTTGGGACTCTTGGGCGAATTGATGAAATTTCGGAAATCTCTTTTGGTACATCTGCTCTAATGAGGCCATTATCGGTGGTAGTTGGAACCCAAACTCTCTGGAGATGGCCAGCCGTTCCCGGTCTACTTGCTCGATCACTTTGGAGACTGAGCGCGACATGCCCTGCCCATAGAAATAGAAATCTCCCCTAGTGACCTCGATCCACCCCGTGTTCATAAGAGCCGTTGCGGGATGGATCACCGGACCGAGGTTGGCCATGGCCACCTGAAGAAGGTTGTGACACCACTCAAGACGGCGTGGAAAGATCGAATCAACTGCTCGTCGGAGCTTGGAAGGGCATATCGTAGTCGGTCCAGCCCAAATCGCCAGGTTATCCTTGATCCCCTTCACCAGCACGGTGTCGCCCGCCATACGGGTCGCGTAGGGAGGGTGTGCCGTTTCTAGCAGGGCTTGAGCGGCAACTCGTTTTCGTGCAGCAAGAAAGAAGAAGTTGCCCGGTGTTGCGATAAGGATGTGTGCGCGAAGGTCGTATCGGCTTAAAGCATTTAGAATAGTATCATGCCCATGCGCAGGAACGGTAATCACGATAAACGACGAGAATTGCAGTGCAACGCCGAGGTCACTGGTAGTCTCGATCTTAAACCTGCCTTGTACCTCATCACTCGCCTTCAGATACCCGCCATTCTCTTGGATCATTCCAATATTGCCAGGGTGGTCAGGATGGCCGTACAGTAGAACCTTTTTGCCCCGACTGGCGAGATCGGCTGCAAATGAACAGCCAATGGGCCCGGCGCCAATGAGGGAGACAGTTGGCACTCCATCCAAGTCAGGAGATACAGCAGTGGTCTCCACGTGAAAAGGAGTTGCTTTTACTCTCGATTTGGTGCTCGCACACAGTGTGACTGGGGCTTCTGGCTTCCTCAGGACGTATGGATTCATATCGGAACCCTATCCAACAGAACCACTTAGGTATAGTATGCAAAGAAATGAATGGATACAGGAACTAGATGCTATGGGAACTAGATGCCGAAGGGTACTCGAGCTATTTATGCCAGATTGGCCATTTTCTGCTGGAAAAAAATAGTGCCAATATACCATTACAACTCTCTCGGCCCACACCTGTAGTCGTAAGAAGTCTCCACATGACTCGTCTCTTTGTGATATTGTTTGTGAATAAAGCACCTCATGGTCAAGCAAGGAGCTGAATGATCGTCCACCAGGGGCGATATCGCTGGCAAACATGTTTCCTTGCTGGGTTTCAAGGGTAATTACGCGTCGTCTCCTCCTATCCTTACATTCTTGGCAGACATTTGGTAACTCGTTGAAATGAGGGTCCTGTAATTAGACATAAAAATGATTCGATCACGACAACTGCGTCTTGACTCATTTTATGCGACCAGGTACATACGATAACTACAATCCATACTCGGAGAATGGAGATGGAACAGGTCTCCTCCGCTCCTCCAGGCGTTCAGCCTCCCTATACTATTTTCACCACACTTCAGAAAAGGTACATTGTCACAATGGCATCGGGGGCGAGCTTCTTTTCTGGACTGTCAGCGCCGATATATTTCCCAGCGCTGAACACGCTGGCTACGGACATGGGCGTATCTATAGCCTTGATCAATTTAACATTAACAAGCTTCATGGTAAAACACCCGGGAAATGGTAAATGGAAAAAGCAGTCGTCGGCTAATCGATTACGTTTCAGGTTTTTCAAGGTATCTCTCCCATTGTCCTTGGTCCCCTGGCAGATCAACTTGGTCGTCGACCGGCCTTCATTATCTGCTTCGTCATTTATATCGCCGCCAATATTGGACTGGCCGTCCAGGATAATTTTGTAGCTCTCCTTCTCCTCCGTTGTATACAGAGCGCTGGCTGCAGCAGCACCGTGGCAATATCCACTGCGGTTGTCGTCGACATCACCCCCAAAGCTGAGCGCGGGTCCGCAATGGGCTTTGTTTTGGCCGTGACATTTCTGGGGCCTGCCGTAGGTCCCGTCGTGGGGGGTCTTCTGTCCCAATACTTGGGCTGGCGGGCCATATTTTGGTTCCTCGTCCTACTGGCCGCCACCTTCTTTTTATCCATGTTGTTCTTCTTCCCTGAGACTGCACGGCATCTTGTCGGGAATGGCTCTGGGACACCCCAGACATGGAATCGGCCCTGGATCCATTATGTCTGCGGCAACACGGGAGCCCAAGAGCCTCCAACAAGCGGTGCTGAGGATCAGGACAAGGCAGGGAAACGCCGATTCCAGATCTCCTCACTATTCAAGTCGCTATCCATACTGTGTGAGAAAACGTCAATTATCCTCATTTTGGCTATCGGGGTGATGCTGGCTGGGTACATGGTCGTCTCGGCCTCCATCCCGCCAAACTTCCATCGCTTGTACGCACTCAATGACCTACAGATTGGTCTCTGCTATATTCCCCTTGGTGCAGGCGCTATGGCGGCATCGGTCTTGACTGGAAGGATCCTTGATGCCTATTACCGACGGCTTCGCTCCCTGGCCATGGCATCTAGCCATGACCTTGATGCATTGAATGATGATGACCATGACTCGGTTGTCCCACTGGCCAAGGCTCGTTGCACAGTCGCGTTGCCATTTGTAATTGCTGGTGGTCTGGTCATCCTGGCATTTGGGTGGCTATTACAATTCGCTGTGCACCTAGCTGTGCCGGTAACCTTTTTCTTCTTCCTCTCCTTGTCCTTGACGAGTGCGTTCAACTGCGCCTCTGTATTCCTAGTTGATCTCCACCCATCCAGTCCAGCTGCTGCGTCGGCTGCCAGTAATCTGGTCCGATGCCTGCTAACAGCCGGCGGTACGGCCTTGATCGATCCAATGCTGCACGCCTTGGGGCGTGGGTGGGGATTCACGGTCGTGGCTCTGGTCGTCTTGGCGACTACTTTGCTATTTATACTGCTGATTCGGATGGGAAAATAAGCTTGTCAGGAACAGGCATGGTTTGCTAGATGGGAAGTGTAGATATTCTATTCCGTACCTCCTTCACATCAATACTGTACTATACTCTCTCTCTCTCTCTGTTTCAGTCAAAATGTTGTGTTCTTTAGGACATATCCACCAAATTCCAGTGGCCATTCGGAGTAACATAATCGATGTCTACTTGACAGTCCGCTCCAGTTCGACGCGCATTCCGTTGCTGTTGGCCCAGACAGCGAACATGCATGACTGCATCGTCGTCAGGAGGAATGTGTGCCGTCGGCCTGAGAGCAACCCCACAGGACGAATCTGTCGAACTGACCTCTCTTCCGATGAACCTAAACCTGCCATACACAACTGACTGGCGATACGTGCATTTTGGAGCTCATCGGGATCTTTCGTATTCCGGCATCTCACTTGATCAAACAATCGGCATCTGGAAGGAAACCCCGGGAAGTATCCTTCGAACCTCATTGAATTGAGATAGCGAATTTGGAGTTGTGCTCGACGCTGATAGCACGCTTTCCGGCAAGGAGTGTGGTGAGCGCGCCTCTGGCCAGCTCGCTCCCATGGACCGTCACCCCCCCGAAACCAATTGCCATATGATAACAAATCGGGTTGTGTCCGAACAGCAATCCCCGCTCGTAAATTGGTTGAAACTAGTCAAGTGGAAGCTGGTCTCCGGCTTCGAGCACAGGATGGCATCCATCCATCCATCCCTGCTTCATTCATTGCCATCATTTAGCCGATCTACGCGGCTAATAACCCCCGGGGGCCAGTACTATCGATCGTCATGGTGTCTGCTATTCACGTTGGATGGGGCAAGCTGGGTAGAGAGCTCGAGAGAACCAGGCGCGAGTCGGACGTTACTCGAGCTCCAGGGATCCCTGATGTGCGAGGTCCAACATCGTTAGGAGGGGACATAAAGACAAGTCCTGTATGAGGCGTAATCTCACACAGTGGGAGGGGGTCTGTCCGCGTCATCTTGACCAACTTGTGCTTTCTTGGCATGCATCTGATACAAATGTGCAATGTGCAGGTGAGAGGTCGAATTTTCACCTTCCTCGCATGCCCCCATTCCTCACAGTCACGGCTATACTACACCCACAGCCGTATTTATATAACACATGAGGCTCTCCTGGGAATTTGTACCGGTGGTTGACCGTGATATATTGCTTTTCTGTAGTAACCCATTACAGTTTTGCCTGCAGACATGGGGGGACAGTGTTTCCCCAAAATGGCCAAACAAAAGTATCTACTTGGGAATCAGGGAGCAGGTTGAATTAAGCCCCATGGCTTTTCTTGGTAGGTTTAACCTTATGTAGAGAGCGAGACGAGCTGATGGAGCCCCGGCCGGTACGAAGTAAGGGGTTTCCTGTGGTTAACGTTGAAGCACAAAGTTGGCCAAATCGAAAGTTTCTCTCTAGGGTTCTTTCGCGTCTTCCCAGTGCCAAGAAAAAAAGGAAAAAAAAAAAAGCCAAGAACGAAGCGGAGCAGTTCAATATGCGCCACCAGCAAGGGAGACGCTTTGCTAAATGTTATCTAGATGCAGGGTCTGAAATCGATCCACAGGATTAAACATGGCTAGAGAGAAACGTGTATGCTTGAAGCATATTGGTTTGTCGGTCTGCCCCTGCTAAATGCGTGTTACATGTCCGTCTTTGCTTGACATACATACATCTGTTGTGAACTGGTTTACATGATAGTTCACTTGACAATCTTCAACCCACCGTCCAGCTTAGGAAGATGGGGCCGTACGCGCATCCTCTAGGGCGGTACAAACATCAAGCAAGAAGCTGGACGCAAATCATTGCCTAAAACTTCGCAGTTGCTCTTCAGAATGATCCGCTATATAGGAATAGTGCATGCAACTATGGAGAACGAGTCTCAGAACGGAATCATGGTTCTATTTCTGTTGAGCTTGGCTCGGCCAGAGTAACAGATCACCACATATTCTTGCATCACCATGAGAATGCAATGCGAAACATGTTTAGCGTTGAAATGTAGATCCCATCGCACAGCGAGCCCCCTACCATCACTTGCTGGGCGTCGTTGGCCCGTCCGTATTACATTCCACCTCTCTGTGCAAAGGACACTCACTGCCATACCAATGCGATGGGTGAGGTATGTCGCAGATATATAGTGTTCTCGATAGCAAGAGGTGGCATGGAAATTAATGCTGGTAGAATGAATATTACTGAATAATTTTAGCCATTTGAAACATCAGCCCTTGCAGCATATCATGACTACTATAATATTCAAAATTGGTCATATTTCCCAGGCATAATACCACACATAAGTTACTACGGCAAATATGAAATAGAGTGGAAACTATCATGCACGTCCCGTTGTATATACAAAGATTAGAGTTTCACGTAACTGGTAAACAAGCAGGCTATGTGAAGAAGTGTGTTATGGATTGAATGGAGATTCGGTCTAGAAGCCGTACATGATATCCATTCACTGTTTGCTGAGACCTGACGCGTAGATTCTCATGTCGTCGTCGCAAATATAATGTTACGGTTGACAGATCAGGATTTAGCATTTACTTATACTGCTGCTAGTGTCTAGGAGAAGGTCAAACTAAAGCTCGCCTCTCCCCATCGCTTAATATTCCGGATTTACTTCGGTGCTACGTGCTCGTAGTAGTATTTATTGGCAACATCCATGATGGCCTTCACTCTGGCTGCCGGCACTTTCTCTTTGCGATCGTACGAGTACAAACCGTTGACTTCTTGCTCGATATCGCACCTGCATCTGAGTTAGCTATCAGGTTCTCCATAGCCCATATCCTCTATTAGGAAAACAGTGAAACGCATGTAAACTCTAAATATATGCAGAGCAATGCAAATGAAAAGGGTGGGAACGTACAACTGCGTATATACCAAGCCACATGTATGCCCTCCCTTGACGACAGCCATCACTAGCTTTTCAAGACGGCTCAGCAAGTCTTCCGGATTGCTTGCGGTAGTATAGCCCCAGTCCCTTTCACCAGCGGCAGTACCCTTTGCCGGAATGATATTTACTCCTCCGAATTCAGAGCAAATCACTGGGGCTCCTGGCGTATGTTGAGTGCCGGGGTCCAGGGGTTGAGAGCCAGCGGAAGAAATTGGGCGCACAAACATGTCGCGATCTGATTTCTGGCCCAGAATGCCATTATCGAAGTCGGCACAGGTTGCGGCCAGTGCAGGGTGATCGGAGTAGT
Source organism: Aspergillus bombycis (assembly GCF_001792695.1). Lineage (NCBI taxonomy): Eukaryota > Fungi > Ascomycota > Eurotiomycetes > Eurotiales > Aspergillaceae > Aspergillus > Aspergillus bombycis. The sequence goes on from NW_019170054.1 coordinate 185,547, forward strand.
CGTGGTAGGTTGTCAAGTCTGTCGAAACGTGCTCCCAGCCGCAGTTGTCATTAATGGGTCGAGTGGGATCCAGAGTCCTATTAGACCGGTCAGTCTATGACAAGAGGATACACTATTAGGAAAAAAGTCAAAGAACGCACTTCGTCAAGTAGTACACCGCTCGGATATGGTTCCGCTGCTCGATGTTATCCTTCAGGGAAGGATATCCCCAGCTCTCGTTGAAAGGAGTCCAGGCTACGATAGATGGATGGTTGATGTCCCTTCTGACAGCTTCTATCCACTCGCTGTTGAACCGAGAGATGTATTCGTCACTGAACTCGTAGGCATTCGCTATCTCTCCCCAGACCAGAAATCCCAGTCTGTCAGCCCAGTAAAGGAAGACGGGGTCTTCCACCTTTTGATGCTTTCGGCACCCATTGATGCCCATTTCCTTCGCCATCTCGATATCAGCCTTCAGTGCCTCCTGCGAAGGGGGTGTCAAGCCGGTCTCCGGCCAATACCCTTGATCTAGTACCAGGGTTTGGAAACGAGGCTTCCCATTGAGCCGGAAGGTCCCGTCCCCATTCTTCCAGGTTATACTGCGCATACCGGTTGTAGTCTCAACCACATCAACCAGGTTACCCGATGCATCATATAGACGCAAAGCCAAGTCATATAGGTTAGGGTGCTCGGGTGACCAGAGCGCTACTCCATTGTGCCAGCACCCATCAACGTTGAAAGGAGCCTTTTCCTTCAACGGGCCAGTGTCCGACCCACGCATGTCCACATCGAGACTCGCGTAGTCTTTGTCTTGTGGCAGATCTTGTCTGCTGCGACTCAAAACGAAACCCCCTAGACTCGCCTCGATCTCTACCTGACACTTCGCCGCTGCTGGGCGACCTAGCACCACGACCTGTGCATAAAGCTGTCCCCGGTTGATATCATCCGACCGGAAGACCAGGCCGTCACTGCTACTGCCCAATCGCATCCTGGGCACACTCTCCAACCAAACAGACAACCAGATTCCACTCGTCGGTGTGTAAAAGATACTTTCAGGGACAGGGCCCCAATACTGTTTCCCGCGCGGCTGACAAAGATCAGATGGTGAGTCTCTAACCCGAACCGTTAGACGTCTAGCCGCCGTAGTACTCTCTTGGGCCTCGAGGGCATCGGTCACATCGATCTCAAAGGGCACATGACCACCCCGATGCCCTCCGACCACCTGGCCATCAACCCAGACACTGCAGTCATAGTCTACTGCACCAAAGCGAAGCACTAATCGGTTCCCCTTGGCCAGTTCGTCCGCCGTACGAATATCTTCTATAGTACGCTCGTACCACAGCACCTCGTGAGCCTCGTGAAGGCCAATTCCTGATGCGGGAGTTTGAAATGCATACGGAACTTGAATTTGGCGTTTGGCGCAGGTGGCAGTGCTGGCGGGGATCCCCTTCTGGGGCCAACGCTGTGATAGACCGTTGTCTGCATCGTCGAAGATGAAGTCCCAGGGACCGTCGAGCGACGTCCAATTGAGGGCTGGGCGTTGGAAATCTGGACGAGGGTATGCTGCCATTCTGTTGGTGCTCTTTTAATGTTATGTAGGTCGTGGATGGGGAGTTGGGAGCGTGAAGGTGCAATTGTTGTCCCCGCGATCGACGGTTGTCTCCCCGCACCTGACGTGGGATAGATTATTGGCCATACCTTTCTATAGGCTGCATGAAGTCAATACTAGTTAGTAGTCAGTGTAAGGCGACATTGTAAAGGGAGAATGGGATACAAGTGTTTTAAGCATACCAGTGATACGTGACAGGTGTGTGTAAAAGTAAATTGTCAGCTTTGTTGTCCGTACCTTAGCCCAGGTTTATACACTGTTGAGTGACCTTGACGACATACATTTTCGGAATTCTAGCCCAAATCTGCGGTCAATAGGGGAATCAATGCCAATTGAGCATATTCTACACAAAGACAGATTTTTCATACTCATAGACTGACGCTGTGCGGTTGGCCTATCGAGGGAAAACCCAATACGAGAAGCATATCGCCGATTTGAGCCAAAGCTTGTCCTGCATATCGCCGACATGACACTGAACAGCATGTCGGCGATATAAACATGTTTTTCTAATATATGCAGGTCAATCGCGTAACTGTGGAATACATTCTTTTCTTTCACCTTCCTTCATTTATTTTTCTTATTTTCCTCGAAAACATATCAGTCGTCCTCCGCCGACAACAGAAGTGTACCCATGTGGACGACAACAGCCTTAACAATGAGGACTCAAATACAGAGACTCCACACATGGAAACAAGCCTGTACATACATTCCTATAACCTATAGAAGATTAACACCTTCGGCACTCAAGACCAAACAAATCCGGCAATCCTCAACCTGGAATCCACACACGGTCCCCAAGCTCCCGAGTCAAGAGCAGGGCATCAGCACGAACAAGAAAGAAGATAACGGCAAACTTGAATATTTCCTGTACGATCCCCATCTATCTAAACCCATTCCAACAACACCAGCTAACCACGTAACCAGAACAACAACCGACCAGCTCATCAACTGGGCCCGCCAAGGCTCCCTCTGGCCCCTCACCTTCGCCCTCGCATGCTGCGGTATCGAAATGATGCATGTCTCCATGCCACGATACGACCAAGACCGCCTAGGAATCATCTTCCGGGCCTCGCCCCGCCAATCCGACGTCATGATTGTTGCGGGAACAGTAACTAACAAGATGGCGCCGGCGTTGAGGCAGCTATACGATCAGATGCCGGACCCGAAGTGGGTGATCAGTATGGGGAGCTGTGCTAATGGGGGTGGATACTATTACTATAGTTATAGTGTGGTCAGGGGTGTTGATCGGGTAGTTCCTGTGGATATTTATGTGCCGGGGTGTCCGCCGACGCCGGAGGCTCTGATGTATGCGGTTTTTCAGCTCCAGAAGAAGATGAGGAGGACGAAAGTGACTAGGATATGGTATCGGAGGTGATATGGGTTTGTGTGTTGTCTATATATGTGCAATAAGAGCTGTGGGTTCGGCTTGGATGAAGTTTGTTGTAGTCGCATTTCGCCATGTGTTTTCCGTCAGTTAGGCAGCTACTTCCACGTTTCACAGAGCCGATGGGTCGAGACTGGGGTTCCCAAGATCCGTCGATGCCCCATCAATCAAGTCGCTGTTAAGGAAGCTGGAGAATACAAACGATGCTGTCATCCCAGACAGGCCAAAGTCGCAAAGAGCTGGATTGCTGGTCAATAGATCATTGGAGGTATAGTTCGCTTCAACCTCTTGTGCGCTATTCTCAAATGGGTTGTTGTAGAGAAAGTCGGTTGTAGGTGAGCGAAGCCCATGCACACGCTGATCGGATGGGCCAGAATGATGTGAAGCATCTCGATTGTCTTCATCGGGAACATCACAACCCATACTACGCAATATCCGTACAAAAAGACGATAGTACCACAGGAGTGGAGGCGAGTGGTCTTGCAGCTTGTTTATGATCATCATACAGAGTCGGGCTCTATGCTTCGAAACGTCGACCACATGGGATGGGCATCCGCGCATGTTTGCGATCTGAACAGAGAGAGCGGCGAAAACAGCCGGCGCACTTGGTTTGTGAATATCTCTCAGCAAGGCTAATGTGCAGAGGAAGAACATACCTGCGCATCAATGCAAAAGGAAGAAGTTGCGATGATACAAGGTCCTCCAATATTCGCACGATTTGCACAGCTGCATCAAACACAATTGATCCGACCTTCATTCTGTCAGGATCATTTAAACCGTTCCGGCGTATTAAGATCTGCACGGTGCTAAGGTCTGTTAGAGGTATTTCTTCGAGGTGGAGGGTTCTTACAAGTAACTAAGATGAACCAGGGTAGCCCAGAGGCCATCTTCCACAGTAACTGCAGATTCTCGGTGCTGTAATTCTCTTGGAAGGGACGCTTTCCAGGATATAAGATCGTCCAGGCTTTTGCGAATCATTGATTCATTGGAGTTTGCTCCAGCTATGTTTAACCAGCATTTACTTGCTTCTGCAATGTTAGCAAGGCTTTAGCCGAGAGCACAACCAAGTGAACATACTTCGCGAATATAATTCTGTTAAGTGGATAATATAAAGGCGGCTTTCACGAGTGGGTTCTCGAAACAGATCAAAATCGATCAATTCATTGTCTGATGTTTCGAAATCATCTTCACCCAACATCTCTACACTGCAGTACGCATCGTTGATGTGCGGAGTTCGTCCTAGCATGATTGTTACAGAGATGTCATGTACCTATATAAATAAGTCAGCAAATGCCACAGTTTAACGCAGGGTATCATACGTAAATAATCCACCAAATCCTCCTCCATAGCTTTCTATTCCTCTCACTTAACCCCAAATAAGTTTTCCTAGGAAAGCGTCAGCCAGCTCAAAGAATCTTTCATCAATGACCAACCGTTGATGCAGCCCTAGTGAATGTGCTCGATTACATGCAATACCAGTCCAGTACCACATGTCCTTCTGTTCCATTGGGCTTCCCCACCAGAAAGACAACAGATAGACCGCTTGAAGAGTCGCTATAGCGTCAGATTCGTAGTTTGTGTCGTACAAGGTTTTCGCTCTTTGATAACATGTAAATGTTGCCAAATATCTATTTTCAAAGCCGGTCCGCTTGTAGACTTCTTCACTGCAATGATTGAGGGCCACGAAGTACACAGCTTGCAAAACCAGCGGTGACACCCTTCCAGCCTCGTACTTAAGCTGAAAGTCTGCTCGATCAAATATAGGACACTGAGGGTAGCACATCTCAAAGAAAACCTTAATCAAGTCGTCACTGGCATTCTTTTCGAAAGGTTTAAGCGCGCCAATGTCTCTCAGCTGCAGACGCTGGTTTCGAGAATGCTCTTCTATCTGTGTTTTCGTTGATTGCCCTAGCTGGCTGAAGTATAAGTGCTCGAGAGCATCCTCCCAAGTGCGGCCATTACGGGATGCACCTAAAGGGTCTCCCATTTCATGCAACATATAGTCAAGATTGAAGGAATCGCCGTAGTAGACCACCTTACTGTCTGAGCTCGGCGAGGAATAATGATAGCCTTGCCTTGGTGGTGGGGTACTTGACTGGAGATTGGATGGCTCACACGACCGTGCTTCAGCAGTAGTATTCCCATCACCAAAGCTTGGGCTACTAGTATTGATAATGGTATCTGAAGTGGATTCAACCGATACGGCACTGGTAGGATTACGTTCATTTTGCTGCTTTCGTGACGACCGACGAAGTGCCGGCCGAGTATCAGTGCTTTTATCATGATTTCGTTTATACCTGGATTATTTTAGCCTATTGTCCATTCGTGTTCTATGCGTAAAAGCCAAGTATGAAAGGCAAGCATACTTTCCACGTCTCGAAACAATGGGCTGGCAATCCTGCCCTACCAGTCGGCAGTATGTGCATGGTGCTTCCTCAGTTCGATCACACTTGACACGTCGCAAATTGCACGATTTACAAGCGACTTTGCATTTAGTCTTGGCCGTGGGCATCTTGGATTGGCTGGTTCTAGATAGTGTAGACGATGTGGATTGTTTCCATCAAGTCAGATGAACTCGGGAAACCTCGGAGCAGACCCTGTGACCACCCGGGTATTTCCGAAAGGGTCTATAGACAGTTCCTCAACATGTAGGGGTACCTATATATACTAGACTGCCAAGTTTGGAAGCTATGTCAATGCCTCTTGAAATATTACTAGATATCAAGCAGGGCCATAGTATCAATAGTTGACAAGTAGCAATTCATGTAGTTGAGCTATTGTTGTACCTATATTTTTCAAGGTGCCCTACTATTTACCATATACCCTTTGAACTACAGTATTAACAATAGCCATTTGATCAGTTGCAGCTTACTTCAATAAGGAGAAACCCTTCTCCGAACCCTTTCGGACATTCTAACATATCGGATTTCTAAAATTGCCACTCAGTCTCTCAATCTAGATCACTGTCTAAAACCAGGGTGACGTCCCATATGCCGCCGAAAGTTGTCATACCGCATTCCAGGCTTTCCCTCGCGCTCACGTCGTAGCTTGGAAGCGGGGCACCAGGAATACTCACAGAAATAACCCGTGGAGCTTCCGTTCCTGTGGACAGTGCTGTAATGCCGTTTAAGATCCTTCTTGGATTGGAACCCCTCCGTTCGGTCACATCCTGCGACGTCACACTTGTGAGGGCTATCGTGTTTGGATCTCTTGTGTTTGCTATGCAAAATTAGAACACGGATCAGAAATCTGCTTACAACTTCTGACTGCCACTTACTTGAGATGATATCTTTTGTCAAACACTCTATTACACAGATCGCACTGGAACGACTGTTGGGGGAGATCAATCGGTTGGCTGGAAGACGAAGTATCTTGTCCTGGAGTTGAAAGATCCGACGGTAATCCAGGTACAATATGTTGTGTCTGGGGCGAGTGTTGTTGGGAAATAAATTGCGGCGAATTGAAATTGCTATGTGCAGACTCTCCTTCCCGATATTGACTCTGATCAAGTTCCTGTGGTGGAGTGACTTGGCTCAAGTGATGGAGAGAATCATCTGACGCTGGCAGTGCCTTCGGACCCGTCCGATCAGCAGTATCGAGCCAGCGAGGGTCGACAGTCCCGTCAAGTGTTGTGTGATAATAGTTTAATACCTGTGGTGGCCGACCTACGCTATCTGATCTGGAGCTCGGTATAAGAGTAGAAACTCCGGGTACAGAAGGTTAAGGGCTATGTATTCTCTTGCCAGATGATTTCTCCAACAAGCAGCAAACGGCGCCGGGTTGCAGGATAGATCAAACTACGTGGGACCAGAGGGAACGATTCCACGTAGATGTACAAGGCGGGAAGGGGAGAAAGAGCACAATAGAACAATTTCGCAAGAATTCAGAATCGGAAACAAGAGGTAAAGAGCGGACGAGTGGCAGCTCCACTGCCCTGGAGAGGAAAAGAAAGGAAAGAAGCTTTAGAGATTGAGGGCGAAGCAGCAATATTTAACCTGGCTTGGTGGATGCCTCAGGTTGGCGAGGCTATGGTAGGCCTCAAAACGGGGATGTTTCATTGGCCGGGCCTTATGCATCTATTGCAGATCCTCGCCCTGGTGGGGGATCAACAGTAGGCCTCAAATCGTATATTGCTCATTGGGCCAGCTCTCATGCGAAAGGATGCAAAAGACGTCAGGAATGCATCGAACAGCCGTACGAGAGTTTGGGAGGCCTCAAAACCATAGGGTGTGGACCGTGTGGTTAGTTTGGGATAGCGGAAAGCATTTCCATCCTCATCCTCTTTGACAGAAGTACATCTCATACAATGTACTATAAGTTATGGTGTCCTCCCAGATAAACAGTTCCTTGCTTCAAGTCCACTCTATAATCCCCCGTGGCTTTTCTCCGGCATGCTATCTATCCTTGTTAGTGCCCTATAAGATGGCTTCAATCCCTACCCCCATCTTCTGCTGTACGCACATTACCCCTTACCGGCCGCAAATTTTGGGTCAGGAGAGCAAGTTCAACGAATTCCTGGAATGGGCTCACTGGACCGTGACGAGCGAAGTCTCCTCCGACTACGATGCTTCATCGACCGTACCCGAATACGCGGTACAGTTGGTAAAGCAAGTGAACTACGGCCCGCTGGAGGGCAGAAGATACTTCATACCACGTCGAGATCTCTCTGGGGCGGAATTTATCGAAGTTAGTGAGCAATGGCTCATCGAGAAGAACTTCCAGAAGTTGAATTCGTAGGTTTTATACCATGCTATCTATGAAAGGCAATTGCTAAGCGGAAGTAGTTACAAGAACTTCAGGTGTGCCCTGCACAACAAGTTCTTCGAGCTTAATCTGTATCGAAAGGATCCTGTCAATACTCACCACTGGAGGGCCAATCTGGCAAGACCGTCAAATGAAATTGATCTGTAGGTTGCGGGTTATGTTTAGCAGTCATACTATCGGGATAGATTGGCTGTCTCTTATACAATGAACATTTTGCGCGATGGCCATGGGCATTATCACTGATAATATATTTGTAGTTTGATCTAGCTTCCCATTTATTAGAAAACTAAAGTAACTACTGCTTGCGGTAAGCCGTATATTCACTGAGTGCTACTAACATCTGAGCATATACGCGAAGTATATCACTCCGAAGGGATCTCCAAGTAGAGTCCGCCAAGAATCACCCAAGGATATTAACAGTACTAGAAACCCGAATAGCAAAGAAGAATATTAAGAGAACAGACCTGCAATAATAAAGCAAAAACCAAAGTGATATCGATATACTAACGCTCAGCCCTAACGCAACCAGGCACTTGAAGCTTACCGCGAATACAGTTCAGTACCGCCACCTTTCCCGAATAGGCAAGATGCTCCCCCACATGAACCTTGCAGCGTTTACGGCTTCATCCAAGATAACGCTGCTATCACTCGACATATTACTCCCTCATTTCCCTCTTTCTTTCCTCCCCCTCTCCTCCCCCATTCAGACTGACACCAGTCTGACATGCCACAATGGCAGACAAAAAGACCCCGTAAGTCGCCACGCTCAAAAATATGCGAGAAACCAAAATTCCACGGCGAAATCATAACCCCTCCACCATCCCACTCGCCAACAAGCAAATCCCTAAGCTAGAAAAAAAACAAAAAACAAAAACCACCACCGCAAAGTAACTAACCAGCCGCTGAAAAACCAGAACAATAAACCCTGAGACTAACCCGCGCGGTATCCCCGTCGCCCCCTTCGTCGACAATGTAACCGACTACGTCTCGACGCGCGCAGACGTCGAGCCCACACTCCGCTCCTTCCAGGAGATGATCTCCAAGTACCAGTTCATGGAAGTAAACACACAACGACGGGCGGCGGGCCTCCGTGAAAAGATCCCGGATATCAAGAAGACGTTGGAAATGGTCAAGTTTCTCAAGATGCGGCGCGATAATAACGCCGACCCGCTGGAGACGAATTTCGAATTGAACGATACGCTCTATGCGCGTGCGACGGTCGACCCTGCGGACACGGAGGAGGTGTATCTTTGGCTCGGGGCGAATGTTATGTTGGCTTATCCGATTGGGGAGGCGGAGACTATGTTGACGGAGAAGTTGTCCACGGCGCAGTTGAGTCTGGAGAATTGTGATGAGGATTTGGAGTTCTTGAGGGAGCAGATTACGGTACTCTTTCCCCCTCTCGTGCTTCTTTCTGCCTATCTATATACGCTGCTTCAGCTTCTTAGAGCTAGTATATATGTGTGGTTCGGTGCTAACTTGTCGCAGACGATGGAGGTTGCTACGGCTCGTGTCTATAACTGGGACGTCGTGCAGCGTCGGAAAGACAAGGCGGAGGGCAAGGGCGACGAAGACGATGATACGGCAAAGGGCCCTTCGGGTGCTTAAGGCTCGTTTTCATGATTCTGCCTTTTTAATGACCTTGTCTGGCTTAGAAAACATTTTTTTTTTTTCATTTGCTCGGTTTGCGTATATCCTAGTGAGGGTTGGGATGAAACAAAGTGCTGCCTTGATTGGTGTAGATATAAGCAATTCTTGCTCTCTATTCGTCCGATGGGATCGATTATGAACTGAATAAAATAATAATGCACAAACTATGCTTCCTGCGCCGGGCCATTATACCGGTCTATCACAGAATGGACAAAAAGGAATTAATATATAGGCTGATGCCGCCATCATAGCCAGGAAAGCGGCTGGCCGAAAGCAGTTCATGTGTATATCACCGCCCAAACAATCATCAGTCATCACTTATAATATTAACGCAAAGGGGGAAAGGAAACAACCGAGGTGAGACCGTCGTAAACCATCTAAATCCATGCGATCTGTTCGAAAGAGAAACACTAAAAATGAAATAGATAATAAATATAAAGAGTTTAAGCAGAAGTCAAGCGGGGCACCCAAAGTAACATCCGTAGCGAAGAAATAGGCAGAGCCATAAGTCATGAGCCGATAAGAAAGGGTGTCTCGCAAGTAGTGATGGCAACATCGCAAGGTATGTCGATAGTCTGCCTACGATGCGCTTGTAACTGGTTCAGGTAGCATATCAGCATCAGACACTGCTCGATCGCGCAGCCGTCTTGAAACATCAATTTCTGTGTCGTCACCGACAAATGTCCACTCTTCACTGTCATCCATGTCATCTTCCTCCTGCTCGGCTGTGGTTTTAGCCGATGGTGTTGGGGAGAATGGAGTTGACGAGACAATCGAGCGCTGTCGAGCCAGTGTTTTGGCGTACTCCAGGTCACGATATATTGCTTGAATAGCCGTATCCACGCCGTTTTCCTGGTTGAATGTTAGCTAAGGAACCATGACAAAGGATAGCTCGGAGACTTACGCTCCGTATCTGTGCACCTAGCTCTCGAGCCTTTACAATCATTCTCTCACTATGGGTAGCCTCCCACAGAGCCCGCGAAAACACGCTTACATTCAACTTCTTCATACAGATACCCACGCCCAAGTCTTCGACGCGGGTGCCAAAGAAGAACTGGTCACCAAAGAACGGCTTAACGATGGTAGGAAGACCTGCCCGAAGGCTCGCTCCGGTAGTGCCAGCACCACCATGGTGTGCCGCTGCGTCGATCTGGGAAAACAGCCAGTCATGTGGCGCTGCTTGAATTTGGAAAATCTCCGGCGGTAAGGGAATCTCGACCTTCGCACTGGCAGGATCTCCTAGTCGATCTGACCACCCCTTCGACAGAATGCAACGGACATCGGCCTTTTGGACGGATTCAACCACAGTTCGTGTGAGAGCCGAAGGGTCAGATACGACGATAGACCCGAACCCAATGTAGACAATTCTTTTGCCATCGCTGCGGGCACGGTGAATGAAGTCAAGCAGGTCTGCTGGAGGAGTCCAATTGCTCCCCTCACTTAGGAACCAATATCCTGTTATACGTATCCAGTCCGGATAGTCCAATGGAGGGGCCACCACAGAAGGAGAATAGTTATAAAGGAAGGGAACCTTGTTCGGCTGCATCTTATCGAGAGTGGTCGCCTTTAGTCCGAGCTGCTTCTTTCTCCAACGATTGACCTGTCCCGCAATGGCTTTCCAGAAGACGGTGTCGAACATGACATAGGTGATGTAGTTGTACGCACCGCCCATCTTATTCTCCGGGACAGCGAAGGCATGCGGATATGCTCTTGTTCTGGACCACGGCATCGTGAAGGCACGGAAATAGGGTATTCTGAGTGCCTCGGCGATATGAATACCAGCCATTGCACTTGGAGATTCAATAAGAAGATCACTGTCCTGACAACTGACCCATGCTGAAGATAGAAGGTCGTCAATCCATCCTCGAAACTTGGTGGACGCCTCTTTCAAGAATGAATATGTAAACATTCCATTCTCCACGCATATTCTCATGAGCTCAGCAGGATCACCATCAACCGGGGCAAAGTCAATACCATGCTGCCTCACCCACGGTTCGAACTCTGCGTGGGTTGCAATTTTAGGTTTATGGCCTTCTGCTATCAATCCTTTACACAGGGCAATATACGGCTGCACGTCACCCCGCGAACCGATGGTAAGGCATGTAATGCGCAATGACTCGGAGGGCTTGAAGTTAATAATCGAAGCACGAGGGTCGTCAAAAATAGGATGAAGCTCCGATGACTCATTCACAGATGTGTGAGAGTCGTGCTCACCAGCTCCATCTAACCTAGCTTCCTGCAGCATGCGATGCTCTGCTTGGGCTGATTCGATCTCGTCTTTTTCCTGTTCTGCTAGCAGGCCAGATTCTAACAAAAACCTCATAGACTCGAGGCTTTGGTGTACTGTGACCGCACAATCATCTCGAGCGTCTGCCGTATTAAACTCGAAGAACAACTCTTCGTGTCCCCGAATGATGATGACAAGCCCCTGGTATCCAAACCGAAAGCCTTTCTCTTTCTCCACATTTTCAATGTCTTTAAGTGGTAGTATCAGCTTGGTGCGTGTTCCCGGAATAAGACTACGAAAACAAAGCTTTTTCTGGCTGATATATATTTTCCCGTAAAGCGGGAGGACACGATGGAGATAGGCGTAATAAGTAGCTTGCAGCCTTTCGGTTGGTGGCAAGGCGAAGTGGGCACGGAAACGATCGCCATGCTTAACACCATCTTCCTTGTCTTCAGGGTCAACATCCTGATCATCTGGTAGCACGCCTTCAGATTCTCCATAATGTCTGCGGCCACCGGCCCACATCCCGGAGACTTTCTCAATGTAACCCATTGATTCGCTTGCCAGAAGATTGCTCATTTGCCTTGACCGGTTTCTCAAATACTCTGCAAATCCGGCAGCCCGCTGAAGGGGATACGCACCAGCTTTGACCAGTTCATTCAAGGTTGGTGCTGATGAGTTCACCTTAGATGGGTGCTGTGTGCCCTGATCGGACTCACTGCTGGCATATTGCAGCTCCTGCCCATTTCTTTTAGCATCAGCGGTGTTGGGCTGCGTTGACCGCGCCGTTCCGTCTGAAAGCCGACGGCCTGTCCTGTCTCCATCGGAACGCCATTGTTGCAAGGTGTGGATTGTGGGGGACTGGAAAACATCACTTCGATTCAGGATCTGGCTAGCAGACTCTGTTGTTTCGGTCATCGACTGGAGAACCGCCGAAGCGTCTGTTGCTTGCTCGTAAGAATTGACAAATGAATCTGATAAATCCTTCTGTCGGGGAGACATTCCGATTCCATCGGGACCAGAGTTAGTATGGCCGGTACTTGCACTCCGTTGACGCTGCGTTTTGATAGTTCCATTTCCTCGAGATTGACTCAAGTCACTATTTAACGACCATCTGTTCCGGGACCCACGAGTGCGACTTTTAGGGATTGTTTGCTCCGGTCGGGGTAAAAGTTGGGACGCTTTCATCGGGCTCTCACTGATCAACCCTTTCACAAAGTTATATGCCTCCCGACCGGATTCAAAGAATGAGAAGTAATACTAGACCCAATGTTTAGTGACAACGTGGTTTTCGCTCATGAAAGACGTACCTCATCAATGGCATATGATTCATCACTCTCAACCACCCGGATTTTAAATGTCTCAGCAAGGTCGGTAATAGGGCTCTCCTCAATATCTATTATACTCTCAATAGGGAAGGAAATCTTGACACTGTCACCCTCATTGTGAGCTCGGAAGATAACTTTTTGCAAAGCCTTAACCCATTCTTTCGCACTGGCAGAGCTATCCGCTCTGAAATAATATGTTCGTTGATCTGTAGTGACTTGAAAATCTCGCACTTCCTTATCTTTGTCCTTTTGCTCAGTCAAAGCAGCAGAAATTCCATATCGAAGATCAACATGACCACTTGGAAAATAGAGACTGGACGGATCCGTATAGTAGGATAGAACGTCCCCTTTCAGGGAAAACCAGTACCGGTTGTACTTTGGATTCTTCCGGCCTCGTTTATGAAGATATCCCGACCTTATGGTAACGGCAGACCTTCTAGGCAGATATGCGTAAAAGCATATGTGCCCCTCCGTGACGTACATGTACCCCTGAAGAAGAATGTTTTGTAATAGGGAGCAGGCATACTCCACAAGTACTTTTTCTGGTTTTTCAAACCCAAACATCTCCTTCAGTCGGACAGAAAGTGGGGATGTAGATGACTGTTCAGACGTGCCATCGGTCACCGCCTTGACAGATGATAGAGGTTGTTCTGCTGATTGCGTTTTGTCCAAGAGAGCCTCCGCTTCAAGCATACGGCTGAGGATAGGAGCTGCGCGAGGAGTGGCACTCCGTGCGCGCCTAGGAGAAGGAAGCGGAGACATTTCATCGCTCGTCGGAGGCTCAGTTTGTATAGTTGTTTCTGCACCTTTACTACTCTTGGGATTCAGCTTCAAAGATCGTAAGAGTTTATTGTCAGATATCGACCTTCGATGGCGACGCCCTCTTCCTTCAGAGGAGCTTTGAGGCTTGAGAGTAGGTGATAGCGGAGAATTCTTCTTAATCGTTAATGAACCTTTTCCAGGTTGCTTCTGGGTTTGTCCGTCTGCCTCTCCCTCGCTGTCGCTCGATTCGTCAAATCGCGCATGAAAATCAGATTTGGAGCCGACGGCGGCAATCATCGAGAATATGGACTGGTGCATATACGGCAGCGGACCGTCTCGAGAGCCGGTTCCTCGAGGTGGTGCGGTATAGTCAACCTGGGCATCATGGTCGTCTTTCAACCGCTCCGGAAAGGCACTGGAAAATATGCGACTAGAAGAGATTGATTGTCTGCCTGCACTGAGTCTACGGTCGACTCGCCGCTTTGCGTCTTCTAGGAGAGGCTTCATGTTGGGCATCTATATCGGAGACGAGAGAATAAAGAGCGTAAACGAAGAAGAAGCAAAGTATTAGGAGGGTAAACAGGACTGCGAGCACGCGGGAAGTGATGGTCATAAGAGTATGGTGTACTCTCTTGAGTCAAGGGAGTGAGTTGTCCGCGCGAGTGACGAAGGCGGAAGGAGCTATGCCGACAGATGACCTTAGGTTAGCCATGTCATCAGTTAACTGCCCATAAATTTCTCGACAGGACGAACAAACAAAAAGAAAGGGGCTACAGGAAACATGGCAGAGCATACGAAAAAAGAAAAGAAAAATAAAAGCCGGGGAAGTACCCAAAACGTCTTTGTGTCCGCGAGCCGATAAGCGCTGTTTAGAATGGTATCGACGGCCCGTCTAGAACGGAGATGGAAGCCACCAAAGCAGGACACGGGGTAAGTTGTGAGTCATCACGAAGAGAGGAACATGGTGATCATACTGGAGACCAGCGACGAAAGAATGAGAGGAGCAGAAGCGGTCGACGAGACGCAGGGTGAATTCTAGGCACGAAGAGAAGGAAGCATGGGAGTCTGGAGTCTGGCGTCACTTGTCCATATCAGCTGTTCGCCTCAACTACCGGGAGCCAATCAGACTCGGTGCATGTGATTGTGGTCCACAAATGGGCCAATAGCAGTCAGTCCCTGGGTGGCTTATGTCATTCTCCAGGATCCGATCTGTCGGTAGATTTAATTAATTAACGGGGATGCGGTCAAGAAAGTCTGACTGCCAACAATAATACATACTGAGTACCCGTGAGGTAGTTCTTGTTTACTACATGCTCGTCCATGTTTTTTCTTATTTTTAACCTACGGTCATAATTAATCCTGTGACTCCAGGGGCTCATCCAACCTTTGGTAGGATTAGTACTAGTACATACGATGGATCACTGACAGTTGGACGACTAAATTAGTTCACGAGGCCCCATAATTGAGGTTTAGTGGCTATGCTTAATTGGCGAAATAGACTCGGGTTGATCGACACTCCTTACGGAGTAGTGGGCCTCTCAACTACTAACCTGGATCAGCCTGTTCTATCTGTGGTCACTCTCTTGAATACCACGGACCATGATGCTCCTTCTACGAACATGGTCATCCATGGAAATATTTTGCCAGTCATAACACTATTTATGGTTGCCAAGCATTATGCCTCAGTTTTCGTTTCTCTTCCACCCCTTACATCTGGTGGTCCCTCGAGCCCTTAAGTTACATACGTCCTAGGACAAGTTTACCAGACATAATACTCGAACAACAGAAATTCTACATTTCGTTCTTATGTACAGATGCTGCAGGGCTAACAGGGAGAAAAATAGAAGAAGGAAACAGAGGTACTAAAAGAAAACCGTAAAGCTCGAAGAGGCCATTGCAGGTATCATCACGCCTTCATGCATAGCAAATACCATTTAACTTTTGGTGGGAAAGGAAACAAGCGCAATCATGATTCACAGAATCAACCTCAAGCAGACTTATCTGATTTCTTGCGCTTCTTCTCTTCCTTGCTCTTACTCGACTTCTTCGATTTCTCAGCCTTCTCCACTCCGTCCTCTTTCTTAGATTTCTTCCGCGGCTCAGCACTGGGCTGGCTACCTTCTCCATCTGTCTGATGGAGCTTTCGCTTCTTGTCTTCCTTCTCCTTACGTGACTCCTTGGGTACCTTGAATGTCGGCTGCTCTCCCTCCGACTCCTCGGAACTGCTTCCAAGGGTCTCCGGTGGTCCCTGCTCGCTACCAACGGGTCGGAAACGCATCTTGAGGTGCTTGGGCTGCTTCCTTGGAGGCTTGATCTGCTCCTTGGCTGCTTCCAGCACCGTGTCATTTTCCTCAGATCTTTCAGGAAGGTTGATCAACTCTTGGACATGATAGCTCCGGATACCGTTTGTGGATGTAGTGTAGTATGTTTGAGATTTCGAGTCGTACAAAAGAAGTGCCTTTCCGCCCACATCGCTCTGGGTTATACTCTCCGCTGGAATTCCGTACTGCACACCTTCGTGCTTCATGACTGGCTCGCCCTTCATGACCTTGCCCAATGAGATCTCCTTTACCTTAGACAGAGGCAGGAATGCAGGAGCGGTGATGTGATAGACTTGTTTGCCGCGCAGATCGGAAAGAAGGGAGGTAGTGCCGGATGAGGGGGGCGACTGCTTCTTCGCAGCTTTGAAACCAGAGGGTGCCCGGTAGGGTTGACGTGCCTGGAAGGAGACCTTAGAGGACCTATGTGTACCGGATTAGATTTGAAGCTACTATATTGCATGACAAATGCTCACTTTTTCTTGTCCTGCGTCTCGGAGGCAACGCTGTCATTATCACCGTCGCTCTCGTTGGAGCTGTTCTCGGATTCCGAACTCGAGGAAACCTCCGCTTTCTTCGACACTTCAGGAGAGCTGGAGCGACTGCTCTCACTATCCGAGGAGATTACTTCCTTCGACTTGGGGGCCATTGTGTCTTTCGCGGGATGTCTGAACAGTATGTTCGTTGATGCGAAAGATTGCGGAGCAAAAAAAAATGGAGCTTGCGATGCGGAACGCCAAGCCTTACAGAGCAAAGTTGGTTTTCGCAAGACGAGAGGGGATATTTAGGAATAAACGCTAGATATTTCACAGGTGCAATTGGCGATCGTATTGAATGAAACTCACAGAGCAAATATTCTTTACGAATTAAGAGAACGACGTAGTTCTTGTGAGAGCGATAACCTTTTTTTTTCTGCTCCGCGAAGCACGGACCACCATCAAAGTCCGCGGTCTCAAATATGATCTTCTAAAAAAAGTGCCGCCAACGTCGTTCCCCCGGTCTTTGCGACGCTGACGAATGACCTCGAAATTTAGTCATTCTTATTGTGGTTTTAGAAAATATGAAGAGAAAGGCGGAAAAGCAACAGGCGGCCGGTGCGCAACGCCTCACTATCCTCATTGAAGAAGTCTACTGACATGGCTTTCTTTAGCACCGGCCCCGATGAGTGCCGTTGCGGCGCGTAAGGCTCGTCAGCAGCAAATGCAGGCCGCAGTAGCTGTGGCGAAACCTTCACAACCAGAACCAGCGCAGGAGCCACCGGCGAAAAAACCACGACGTTCGCCAGAACAAGCGGTGCCAACCCCGCCTGCCAGCGGAGAACCTCAGGGACGGACAACGCGCTCCTCAAAACGGAAAGCTGAGAGCTTAAAAGCTAGTAAAGCGGTGGAGAGCAAGGAGAAAACGCCTTCGGTTGAATCTAGTGAACAATTGCCTGTTCGCACGTCTCCCCAGGAACCCGAGGACCAGTCTTCTTCAGACGAAGAAACTGAAGAGCAAAATCCAATTGTGGGAGAGGATGATGCCGGAATCGCTCCTCTTAGAGGTGATGTTGATGGGTAAGTGTTAAGGTACTAGCTGCTGCATTGGGCATAGACACTGATGGTCTGTAGTTACGAGTCTCCCGCTGATACTTCTGGGCCTGTCCAAGAGTTCCCTCTATCGAAAACTCGTTTGAGCAAGAGCAATATAGTCTACAGCGATGAACATACACTGTGTGTCCGTATAAGGGAGAAAATGAGTCTGGTGTTGATTGGTCATTACGATCTGTGGGTGAAGCGCGGTGTCGTTAGCGTCATGGGTGCGAAACTACACCCTTCTCCACGACTTTACCGAGTTTACGCCCCGTCTACACATTCATTACCCGTGATCAAGTGCGTATCAGGGGTTGATGGGGCGGCAGAGATTGAAGTTAAGTCATGCCACAGTGGTATCTATCGCCTCAGGGATCTGTCTCCTCTATATCGGCGGATATGGAATGGCAAAAATACTTCAGCGGACAAACTCACACTCAGAAATGCCCCATCTTCCGCTAAGAGGACGTTCTCCGTTGTAAGTGGATCTTGTTACCCTGATATCAGGTCACTGAATTGACAATTGGTAGCTGTACACGTCTGCAGACGATTCCTTCAAACGGCATCTCCGGCCATTACATCTTGAGAAGCAATGGAGCTCAGCTATCAAATCGCTATCTCAGCGAGGTGGTCGATTAAAGGCACTGATCTGTGGCCCCAAAGCTTCTGGAAAATCCACCTTCAGTCGGTATCTTCTTAACCATCTTCTCAGCCCGGCACCGCAGACTGAAACGAATTACTGCAACACTGATGGCGTCGCCTTCCTTGATCTTGATCCCGGCCAGCCCGAATTCTCTCCCATGGGACAAGTGTATCTGGCGCATCTCCGGTCACCCGTCTTTGGCCCCCCATTTTCCCACCCATCGGTAGGTAGTTCCCAGGAGGGAACCATCATCAGAGCCCACCACATTGGGGCGACATCGCCTAAAGAGGACCCAGACCACTACGTGCTCGCTGCCATGGACCTCATGGATCGCTACCGTGCCTTACTGGCAAGCTACCCCCAATGTCCGCTGATCATCAACTATCCGGGATGGATCTTTGGACTTGGTTTAGAAGTTGCGACATGGCTCGTTAGATCCCTCGGCTTGTCCGATGTCGTATACATGAGCGAGAAAGGTCCCACAGAGGTCGTGATGCCTCTCGGCCAGGCAGCTCAAGAAGCTATGGTCCCTGTGACCATCCTCCCGTCCCAGCCAACCGACTTCGTGAGCCGGTCCAGCGCGCAGCTCCGGTCCATGCAAATGCAGTCTTACTTCCACATGACTCGCCCCACCGAAATCAGCAACCCGCTGTGGTTAGAGAAGCCAATCTCCCGGACCAAACCATTCCACGTTCACTACGCCGGACCCAAACAGGGTATCAAAGGTGTTATGGTCATGGGCTCCCAGATCGACCCTGATATGGTCCGGGAGGTCCTGGACGGAGCTATTGTCGCCGTCGTCGCCGTGGAGTCCCCCAAAGCGATTCTCGGCCAGAATGATGGCCCCGGTCTAACAAATCACCACCCTGCCCAATCCACAGATGCCGATGTCACCATGGACGATTCCATCGATACACTGA
Organism: Aspergillus bombycis; assembly: GCF_001792695.1. NCBI lineage: Eukaryota > Fungi > Ascomycota > Eurotiomycetes > Eurotiales > Aspergillaceae > Aspergillus > Aspergillus bombycis. The sequence continues at coordinate 204,702 of NW_019170054.1, forward strand.
TGGAGGGAGGTACTTCCCAAGACCCCATTAACCCATTCATTGATGCCAACATCGCTCGTACACCTACCGAGAACCTACCCTACCTCTTCGTGGGCTCCGGCAGCAATAACCCTCTCGACCCGAAAGCATCTCGCTGCTTGGGTCTAGCTCTTGTGCGCTCCATAGACGTCTCCTCGCAGCGGCTGGAGTTGGTCACCCCCATTGCGGGATCCGCGATCCGCGACGCCCTCGAACAAGGCCACGGCATCGTCCTTGTCCGGGGCCAGCTCGACAACCCCAACTGGGCTATCAGCGAAGATTACTACGCCGCACGCGCCGAAGAGAGACGCTATCGGGAGTCCCTCGAGAAGCTCAAGAAGACCGACGCCTCCACCGACAAAGAAGACAGCATCCTCGAGCCAGAGCAGCAAGCCCGGGTGTCTGCGATCCTCCGGGACCGGATTCGACGGGCCAGCAATGTACCCTGGATGACGGTAATTGAAGACCACAGCGGCCAGCAACGAGAGGCCGCGCAGCGGGAGAAATCCCTGTGGAAGCTGCGCAAGAAGGCATACCCCGGCAGCGATAGCGAAGGAGACTGGTAGTTCATGCAGCCGTGTAGGTGATATTCTCCCTAGTTATTATCTTCTACGGTGCGAGGAGCATATATATGTGTGGTGATTTTCCTGTAAACTCAAACGATACTCCATCACCGTATACCCAAAATCATGTATGTATGTATGTATGCATTTACTTGATAATGAGGAACGACCATCGCCGGCCCGCCAGCCACAGTGGAAAATCATTCCCTAAATCCAACCAAACAAATCTTCACCACGGGAAAAAAAAAATAAATAAAAATAAAAAAAATACAAACCATCCCCATGACCTCACGACTAGGATCACTTCTCTTAAACAAGCCCATGGCATCGGATCCTGCAGCCAAGACCGCGAAAAAAGACCCATTATACGAGCAAAAGAGTTACGCCATCACCACGCATACAGATTACCTACGGTAGCCAGATACTAGTTAGATAGAATGCCCACCACGCAACCCCAAACATGAAAAACAACAAAATTAAAAATTAAACATTAAAAATAAAACCCCCCCCCTTCCACCCAAACAAACACCAGCAATTATAAACAAACCCAGCCACGAAAACATGTACGTATGATCTGTAACTCGATCCACCAGGGGCGCAAGAGATGAACTACTGCAGGGGACAGGCAGAAAATCGCTCAAAATGTGGATTCCACAATTTATGGAACAAGACTCAGGTTAGGTTAGTTACCTAATGCGAGGCTTGACGGAGCAGCACGAGACAAATAAACAACAAAACAATCCTTGTCAGTCCAGTCTAGAACACTTGCATTTTGCTTGTTGCTTATTTTTCGTGGTCGGAAATCTCGACTGCATGCATGTCTCACTTGGGCTGCCTATTCGAGTTAAATACTTATCCTCATGGATGGACCGGGATCGGTCCGAGTCTTGCGATTGTTTCGGAGGGAGGTTTATGTGGAATGCTTGGGGGTGGTGGTGGTGGTTGTTATTGTTGTTGTTGTTGTGGCTGTTGCTGTTGTTACATGTCTACGGAGGACTGAGTTTGAGGATCCATATCATGATACAACTTGAAGTACAACTACATACAAAGGTCATTCAACCGAAGCCGCGGTAGAAAATTAACAGATCCATAGGTATTATCCGTACTTAGGAATAAACTCCGTTTTTTACTAACCCGCTTGACGAGAAGCACAGGCCAGAAAAGAATTCAGGCACCACTTCAAAGTTCACGGTGGATGTCAACGGTTGATCCACCACTAAGACGGCCAAGTCCTTCATCCTTGAGAGAGGGCGCTGAAAGAAGAGTATTGTTAGTACTAGTGCTAGTATAGCCGAAGCTTCCGCCGCACCGTGGATGATGCCTCATTGGAGATGCAGTTGGCTACTCCCGTCGTCGGTCTACTAGCTTCGATGGACGAAGCGACAAATAGTCAATGACATATACAGCCTACGATTATCCACCGCCGCCCGCGAGACAATGCAGAACAGAAAATGTACGTCGGGAGAATGACACGCAGCGAGTCGAGATCATTGGTCCCTCGTGAATTCAGCTAAGACGGGAAGTTCTCAACGGAGCCAAATGCAGGCAGCAAATCATGAGCATAGATTGCCACGTGGAGACCGTAGTTCTTACCCAAAAGGTACCGTCACTGAAGTTGTCTGGGCGCCGCGGTGGATACATTTGGCAAGGAAGGCAACATCATGGATCCCAAGACCCAAGCTGGTTGTTTTGGTGAGAAGAAGTGGAGTGAGGTCGTGTGCTTGCTTACCATTCTGTGAATCTGTGGTGGTTCTGTTATTGTAGTACGTACCGTAATTGTATGTACGTATGTAACTAAATCCATACTTACATACATACAGTATGCCTGTAAGCAAGTTCTACTCACGACTAGCAGTCGGGTAAACCTACTTCATCCGTCCGGAACGTCGATTTTACGTCGTCTCTGCAGGAACCTCTGCAATGGAATGGCATGGAATACTATATCCCCAGGACTATAGTATATACTAGTATATAGCCTGTTCGGATATATACCGAGTAACCCTGTCTCCATTCGCAAGTGTCCAGGTGTTAAGGCTGATTACGGACGTGGGTGTTTCAGATAAGGATTATGCGAGATTAGAGGGCGGTGGATAATGATTAAGTACGGCTGGGGGATCATTTTAATCGGACGGGTACGACTCCGTAGTGAAGAGAGGATGAGAATGATATCGGTAATATCTCAAATCAGCTTCACTTCGGGTCGACAATCGCATTGTATTGCAGATACGGAGCTTTATCGGTATCGAATTATGCATCATCTCCATCGCGCTCAAGATCTATCACATCGCTCAGCCTGATAAGAGAGCTACGACCTTCACATGTCTCAAGCCCTAATGCGGCGACCAAGTTGATCCATGGCATTAACAGGGACTTCCTATAGGTATGGATAACGTACGACATGACCACCCGACCAGTAGTTCGCTATGTAGAATGTAAGGGAGGGATGAACTTAGAGGACGCACTGTCCACCCTGCACCGTGACATTGGGCGACAGGGAATCCCGCCGGTCGCATCCAACCCCAGCCGCATTGATTCGTCCTAAGAGCTCAGGGTTAGTTCGGTGTTATTTCGCGCGAAAGCTCCCGGAATCCCTTACCAGAGTCGCTTCCAGACGACAAGTCCCCGTTCCAGACACACACAAACTCGCGCTCTCTCTCGCTCTCTCACCGATGATCCCGAGCTCGCATGGGTAATCATCGGTAGTTGGAATCTGGGGGGGCGAATTGGAATGGCCTCGGGGCCTCCCCCGTCTGTCAGTCTCGTGACATCCCGCTAATTATCATCGACGGGGAGCTGCACTCCGCATGCAGCAACAAATGTAGGTTAGTGATTCTAGTATCTACTCGGAGTAGTGTATGTACAAGAGTACGTAGGCAACGACACCCGCATGGGCTCCTCCCAAGATTGGGCTGAACCCGGTTTACCACACGGCGAGGTGGAACCATGAACCAGGAGTTCTGTCGATGCTAAAATATTCTTTTTTTACTCTGGGTTCTACCGTCCATGGAGCCTTTAACTTCCTGTTACCAGAAGCAGTAACGAGTAGCATCTGATTGTCGGTTTGAGTGCCGCGTTCCGAGTCCACTGAAACGAAAAAGGTTATTTTTGCTTCCTTCTAGACCTCTGGTCCTCGTAGCAAATCGGAAGGCCAGGAATGTAGTGACAGGCTCTCGACCGTCTGACAGTGTGTGTGATGTGCACCGAATCACGGAGTATATCCTCGTCTGTACTTTTCGTTGCGCTTGAGGAAAGATTATTTGGTAGGAGTCTACGGAGTCAACGGTAATCAATCCGACCCCAGGGAAAGGCCGGTTGTTTGTAGTTGAAACCCCCTTTTGTTAGTACTTAGACTTTTAATTTTTGTTTTTTTCTCTTGTGTATTTTCCCATGAGGATAATACTCCGGACTCCGAGGTGATTTAACCGTAGGTAGTCTTTCCTTCCTCCCACCGAGGTTTCGAGATGGAACAGCTAGCGGACTTAAGAAACAGGACAAACTCCATTTTAAGGGCTGAGGCAGCAAACGTGAATCCCCTCCTGGGACATGTGACAGCGTCTAGCCTGCTTCGGATCCTATCTCGTGGAGCCTTACTCGATTGGGGTTAGCTTGAAGACAAATGGAGAGCAGGACGAAAACGGTTCCAACCGTAAGTTACGGAAGGGTTACCCAACCCTAGACCTCCGGCATGATTATTTACCATGGCTGTGATTTGATTACTCCCAGATCCGAAGAATGGACTGATTACCTTGAGGCTTATCGCGATTTTTCAATTCCAGACTCCAGAGAAGCAGTCGACGGGGATCATGCCGATAAAACCAGGGAACAGCCCTGGGACATAGCGGGACAGCCGGCATTGGGACGGCAAATCGGTATTCCTGACTTGGGGATGGGTACTACGGATTTTCAATTCTTCTTGGAGTTCTCTTATTTGGTGTTATTTTTTTTATTTTTTATTTTTTAATCTATTTTCTTCCCTTTCATGGTCACCGGGCAAAATAAATCCATTGACAATTTCCCCTGATAATCCTATTTTATTTTCAGACGAGCATTTTTATATAGATAAAAATATATTTCCAAACAAAGAAGAAAAAGCCTGTTTTTGAAGTGCCTTGCTGGAAGCAGTCAATAATCGTCATTAACGTACTTTTTTTATTTCTCGGACAGTTGGTTGGAAGAGTGGGAAGAAAAGCAAAAAAGAAAAAAGAAAAGAAAAGAAAAAAGGAAAAAGGAAAAAGGAAAAAAGAAAAAAGAAAAAAAGAAAAAAGGCAAAGAACGGCGGAAAAAGGATAAGGATGGATCTGCGATTGACTTCTTCCATTTCCCGTTCTACAAACCTTCGATTGCGTAAAGAAATCGGGGAGCATCGATTTTAGCGGCCAGACACCGTCCCGTCAAATTGGGTACGGAGAGATTCCTTCCAGTCTGGCAAGCCTGTACAAGCCTTGGGTGTTTTCCCGAGACGTTCTTGGTAACTTCTTTACCACCGGTATGAATGAATGAATGAATGACCATTCCACCGTCCCTACTTTTCTTCTCTTCCCCTTGAATCGATGATCTCTCCTGAAACGTCTCGGCCTGATTAAGCGAACAAGTATAATTTCAATCTACTACTAGTCTACTCGTATCATCAACATGGAAGATTATCGAGTTAAGTTCGGTGTAACTAAGTATGGGCTGGGGGAAGACCGTTTTCTGTCGGGGCTCCATCCGACTAGTTGGCCAAGAAGTGAACGATCTCAGCTAGTTTCATTCACCACAAGCGAACCAGATACAAAAGAATTGGGTTTAGTTTTATTTATTTACTCCGTTTGACGAGGAATTGTGTTAGCGCTGAGAATCTGAATCAAACAATGAGAGATTACGTCGTACGAGGGAGAGACCCTTTCGTAATAGTATATTCGATGGTGAGCCAAAATTCCTATAGATACAACAGTACAGTACTACCCGATTCCATTCCGTAGGGACAATACTAATAAGGGAAGGTACTTCCAGGAGTTTAGGGATCTCTGTAGGTCATTTTATATGTACGTACATTTAATGTAGGTGTGTATGTATGTATGTATGTACATATGTACATATGTACTAGGGCAGTGAGTCGAATGCATGAATGAATGTTCTGCCCCTCCAACCTTACCTCCATACATCCCCAGGATGTAATCGGTTTGTATGGACGGGAAGAAATCATTCAACAGTGAAAAAGAATTGAAAAAGGCCTAGTGGGGGACAGGACTTGAGGCTTTTGTTTGGGTCAAAGGTCATTGGGCCTCTTGCTGTTCTCGGCCTGAACCATTACAGTACCGAACGATACCGTACGCAGCCGATGGGGATCCACATTGGGAGTCTTTCCACCCCCCCTTCCTTTTGATCCATTAATCTTGCATAGTAACGATCCTGCCAGTGGAAAAGTAGACTCGTCGGTTCTTTCATCTTTAATATTCGCCTCCTCTCCCTTCGTTTCTTTCCTTCCTTTACGTCCGGTTTCTTGGTCTGCAAGCTGGCCTTTGCAGCCCTTCCCCCCCAAGCGACGACGAGGGTGTCGAGTTGTTTGCAGTTAACACGCTCTCGCTCTCTAATTTTGACTTGCTTTGGTCTGGAAAATCCCCCCCGGTCCAGCCAGATTGAAACCTACATACATTCCGCACTCTCTATCTCAGTCTGACTTCAGTGTTCGACCCTGCGTCGTTGCGACAACCACGATCTTCGCCACTTGATTCTTCATTCTCGGAAAGCATGTATCGAAATAATGGTCTAATATGGTTGTTGGATACTGCTAGACGTTAATACTCGTGGATATGGATTTCATTGTAAGTCTGAACTATATTTTCCGGCGTGGACGCAACAACGCTATCGCCCTTACTATCCCATCCGTCCCCTTGGCTCTATCGCATCGACGTAACAATGTGTATTATCCACTGTTACCCACTTTCCTACGGTGCTTTCGATCGTCCTCATGAATTGGTCTGTTCCCAATTCATGTGTTGAGCGCACCATGGTCGCATGGGACCTCTCCAGAATGATGATCTCATCATTGTTCGCCTCCCTCGCGCCGTGGGGTTTCCAACAGATGCTCGTATTTCTCGGAGAGTTACTTGTCCAAAACTAACAGGTCGTTCACTAGCTCTCCTTGACGCATTTCTGCGAGGTGCATGGTCCCACCTCGATCATCTGCTCGCAGGTCTTGCCATTCTCCTGCTCGCAATGCTACCCAGACAGATCCGACTTCTCTCCCGCCGATACCCCTGCAACTTCTCATGACACTGTATCTTCTCATCTACAGAGCCCTATTTATGGCAAGGACTCCAGTTCAACCAAACTTAACGGAAAACTTCCCGGCAAAGCCGACTTCGAAAAAATCGAGGACCACCCTTACTTCATCAAGCCGCAGGCCAATTCAGCTGAAGCCCAGCAGAGATTGAATCCACTCGGAGGCGCAGAAGGCGATACCTGCGCAAGCTGTAGCTTGACATTGCCAGAAAATGTGAGCAAGCAGCTCCCCCCCGGCGCCCCCGGTACGCCGAAGAGCGATGGCAAAGGGAAGAACGGAAGTCCCGTTTTGCGCTCCAGAGAGGTCGTCTATTCTTGCGGCTCAAGCCACTCCGAAACTGAAGACGGCGTACACGACCCGCATGTACACGCCTCCTACCCCGAGTCTTTACATTCCTCCTCGGTTGCATCCGATGCCTCTTGCCACACACATATTCTCACCTATCTCTCGCTACGAGGCCCTCCAAATCCAGCAGATTATGCTCTTCTCCGACGTTCTTCTATTCGAACCCTGAGCTGTGAACTCCTCCCACAAGGTGCTTCTTCCGGTCCCTTATGCTTTGGCGACTCCTCTGCAGGGTATACGGTCGCATTTGTCTTTCGCCTTCCGGATCCGATGGCACGCGGGAAACGACGCAGCTATGCATTGGTTGCACTGGCCGGCAAAGACACTGGAAGGGCGTTCCGTGCTTGTCCGGTGATATGGCGCGCTTTCGGCCGAATCTCGGCGGGAATCGTCAAATCGGCTGAGAAATATCAGGAGGAAGAAAAGCGCCGTGAAGAGCAGAATAGAGGACCCGATCGAACGAACAATAGACAGTACACCCCAGTCTCTTCCTTCCTCACCGGCCGCGCCCTTGATCCAGATGGTCAGCTTCGCCGCCCTGGCCAGGTGAAGGCAAGAAATCTCAGCGAGATCGTGGGCAACCAGTACATCTTTGCAGAAATCCACGCAAACTTTGTCGCTCTCTTGCAACAGCTAGGCTCGATGTTCGGAGCCGACCCCATTTCCGAAGAACGATTCGTTTGTAGTACGATACGTGACGGCGAGGACACGCGACGGTCTTCAGTCGTGAGTGGCAATAAACCAAAGGCGTCGCAGAAATACGAAGATAGCGACCTTGGGATGTCTACACTTGATATATCTTCGGGTCCCAAACCTATCCCCATCGCACCACGCCGATCAGTTGTCGCATAAACCAGATTGATGGTCGCTATATCAAACTTCGTTACATAACAGATCACGGTACCACGTGCATCTTTGCAATATCCCATTATAAAGGAGTGGATATTGCTTCATGAATGACGGTCAATGACAATGACCTGTTTTTGTTCTTTTTCTTTTGTTCTTTTTTTTCCCTAGCCTTTGTGACATTGACGGACGGATTCAACATAGACTACGGCGCCTTTAAGATGGAAGCGGAGTTTCGGTTTATTTTGGGCAACATACCTCGATTCCAGTTTCTTTACTTCTTTCCAAGCGTGGGTGGACACACGATCTAGTTTTGCTCGATTCCCTTTCAACTTCGAATACGCACTTTACTACTCTTATTTTTTTTTAATAATGCTAAGGGGAGAGGACGAAGCTGGCAAGCACTTTGGTTCATGATATGAATGTCGTTACGAAAGCGATGAACGAAACGCTCGCGCGACATTTGACATGCTTGTATGTATTCTATCTCAACTGGGCCCTTTCTCTGGGTTTGAATCAATCACTATGATTTAATCGAGAAGTGTATATCTGTAGACTTGCTCCTCTATTTAAGAGGAGATAACGAATTGATAAATCTAGAGTACTATCGCAATCGAAGGTCGATCTAGATAGAATAGCATTGCCTTGACACTGGATAGAACATCCCCCAGTCATTTGCTCATGAATCAGCCATTTCATTCAATATTCCACCGAAGAAAGCCCGGAAGTATATATATATTATATTGTTGGGGGGGGAGGAGAGAATATCCCAATGCACGACATGAAAGGCCCCAAAACCCAACTCCCATGTGAGTTGGTCGATGGTACACTACTAGTGGTTATGTGTATATAAATTTATATACACGTTCACTCGTGTTGTAGTAGACCGCATCGCACTAAAACACAGTATCACTCCGGGAACCCATCCATTCTATATCTGCGACACAGCGACCCAAATTTATCAGTGGTAGAAACTTCCTGGGGTCTTCCAAGAAGCATAACAGTCTTCAAGGTTAGCGTTTAGTTCGACCATCGTTTGCTAGCGCGCAGGTGGCGTCCTTGGATATCATTATGCTTCGTATCTCGTCGAGGGACTTGCTCTGCTCCAATTGTATAGGTGAGCACGCTCCCCTCTCCGTCTTATATGGTTAAGAGCATGCCAATGCAAGTGAGGAAGTGAGTGCTTAAGAAATGCATCATTTAGATGTCAGATTTAACAAGGGGTTGACCGATAGGCAAAATGGTGGTGTGATCATGTTAATCGATCTGAAGATTATGAATGATGGCAAACTAGACGTAAGTCACAGAGATATCCATCTGTCATGAGAAAATTATATACTGTAGAACACAATGGAAAACATGTTCAACCGAATAGAAGTGACCTATCCCAAAATCTCCGTCGGTATCCGTGGACATCATAAAAGAGAATCAAAAAATACTTGCAGAAACCCATCACACCGAACGAACATGAACCACAACATATTCCCATCCATTTCCGGCTCATAAACATTCGTTGAGAAAGCAGCGAAAAACAACAAGCACCATATTTTCTGCTTTCATTACTGTCTCTTGATATAGTCCTTGTTCTCGATGGTCACACTCTTGGTCTTATGGTTGACCTTGTAGACACCGACCAGGCGCGATGCAAGTTCGAACTGCTGTCCGTTAGCGATATCCAAGAATAGCCCACCAGGTTGAGGAGCTTACCATGTTGTTTCTCAAGGAGATAACAATGAATTGCGCGTTCTTTGTCCTCTCTTTGATATATGAAGCCACGATGGAGACCTGGAACACTTGAGTTAGCTGTTTGTTCCGTTGAGAGATAACGGGCGCACCTACGTTTCTGAAGTCCAAGGCGGCATCGATTTCGTCCATGACGTACAGCGGCGTAGGCTTGTAATGGTGCAAGGCGAAAACCAGGGCCAAACTAGACAGTGTCTTCTCACCACCGGACAAGTTGCCAATGTTCTTCCAACTCTTCTTCGGAGGCATGACGGAGAACAAGATACCTTCTGAGAAAGGATCTAAAGAATCCACTAGTTCTAACTCTGCATTACCACCCATCGTAATCATCTGGTACATCTCCTTCAGGCGGAGTGAGATGATGCTAAATCCTTCCATAAATCCATTCAATCGAGCTGATCGAAGGCCGTCAAGACGGGCTTTAGCACTGTCGCGAGATGCCAGGGCAGTATTGAGATCCGCTGAACGCGCTTCGTGCTCGGCTGACCGGCGACGGTACTCTTCGATCACAGAGAGGTCAACAGGTGAGTTCTGCGTCTTCTCCTCCAAAGCTGCAATAGTAGCTTTCAAAGACTCCTTGTTCATCTCCAATAGCTCATCCTTGGTATAAGTCTGCAGCTCTGCAGGTGCTTCCTCGTTTCCAAGGTCGCTCACATTCTGCAATGCCAACTTCGATAGCTTCTCGTGCCAGTAGCGCCCGCGCTTTTCATTCTCTGCCAAAGCCTTTTGGTTCTCTTCAAGCTTATTGCGCATTTCGATTTCCGTGGCCCTAGACTCGTTTAATTCGGCCACCTTTTCATCCAACTCTGACTTCACGGTCTTGAGGTCTCCCTTCTTCGCCTCGAGGGCTTCTTGTGCTTCCTCTACCTTTTGCTTCCAGCCAGATGCATCGTTGGCCTGGTTGGAGACATCCTCATCCAGCTTGTTAAGGTCTTCGGTAACATGCTCGAGCTCCTCTTCAGCATCCCCGCGTGTTTTTTGATGTTTGGCTTTTAGCTTCTCGTTCTTAGACTTCCCGACTTCCGCATTTGAGATTTCTTCGGCAAGCATGCCGATCTGTTCTTTCAGGCCGTCGACTCTAGCCTTCTGACCTCGCAGTCTTACACCACCAACCTCCATGATCTTATTCTGGAGAGTTTGAATCTCTTCTTCAATGCCTCCCTTCTGTGAACGGAGATCTTCAATTTCCTCTTCAAGAGAAGCGATCTGCTTCTCCAGAGCTGCAGCCTGGGCTGCATCTGTCTTGGATGGCTTGTGGGCAGCACTCAACTCCTTCACGCGCCGCTGGGCATCTGCGAGACTACGGTTGGTACTTTCAATCTCGATTAAGATCTTCTGAATCTTCGTCTCGACACGTGGGATCTCCTCGGACTTCTCTCTCATCGCCGCCTCGATATGTCTTTGCTTCTCCTGGAAAGCCTGGAACTTCCTCTCCATTTCCTCGAGGTCACCTTCGAGCCTTGCAACCTGCTCTTTGCTGGTGTCCGCGACCTGCTTCGATGACATTGCGCCACGAGCAACACGGGTACCACCACCACTCATGGTACCGGACGTATCGATGAGCTGGCCATCAAGTGTCACTACTCTCCATCGTCGGGCACCGTAGGCAATGCGATTGGCTTGCTCTAGGTCCTTGGCGACAAGAGTATTCTGCATCACGCTATAGAAGGCTGGAGCAAATTTCGGATCCTTGGGCTTCACAAGATCAAATAGACGTGGGACACTCTCCGGGGTGAATACTGCTGACATATCCCGTCGTGGAAGACGATCTAGAAGTATGAAGTTGGCTCGGCCAAGGTTGTTCTTCCGCAGGTAGTCGATGCATTGTTGGCCAACCTCGACTGTGTCCACCACCATATTTTCCAACGCCGGACAAGCCGTGGATATAGCTATGTCATATTTCTCATCGATTGTCCCGAGGTTTCCAAGTCGTCCATGGAACCCTTCAATACGACCAGATTCCTTGAGACGCATGAGGCCAGACAGTACGCTACCACGGTTTTGTGTGCTTGCAAGGCTAGCTCTTGCTTCGTCGGCTTTTTGTCGGGCACTGGAGACATGAGCGCGAACATCTGGCTCCCTGTGGGCGTACTTTTTGAGGTCATGCTTTAGCTTCGCGACCTCTTCCTCAAGAACGGCCTTTTGTTCTTTCCGTTCCTCAAGATCGGTTTCCTTGGCGGCTAACGTTTCCTCAATAGATGAAACCTTGCCCTGTGCTTCCTCCAGGAGTACAGCACCGGCATTGCTTCTCTCTCGGAGAATGTCAAGCTCACTTTGTGCCACTGCAACAGCGGAGACCTTTTTGTTGATCTTTTCATCCCATGGTTCAAGTGACTTCTGTTTGGCCGTGATCTTATCCGAAAGACCCTGGGTTTTGCCCTTTAAGCTTTCACGGATTGCCGACAATTCATCCTCTTCCACTCTCAGCTCTTTCTCTAGATCCGTTGTCTCTTTGGTCTTTTTGGTGATATCACTAGTATGTTTCTCAACCAAGCTTTCGCATTCAGAAGCAGCCAAGCGGGCAGTTTGCATTGTCTTCTCCAGCTTCTTTTGTTTGCCAACCAAGAACTTCTTCTTTTCCTCAAATTTGACGGACTCCTTGTCGTACTTCGCCATTTCTTTTGCCAAAGCTTGTACTTCCTTCTCCATGTTTTCGTATTCACGCATGCCGCGCTTGTAAGCCTTCTCAAGCTCCTTGATCCCGGATTCATTGCCCTCGTGTTTTTCAAGCTCCATGTTCAACAGTTCCTGCATTTGAAGGATGGCCTCTTCCGTGACGCGGATGTTATCGGCACATTCCTCAATGTAGATCTGATAAAGCGCCGACTGCTTCTGGGTGAGTTCATTTTCGTCATTGAGGTAGGAAAGCGCTTTATCTTTCTTGTCCTCTAGAGAATTCCTTTCTTTCTCCACGTGCTGCACCCGGTTGTTCTTCTCAACACAGACGTCGTTGAGCGTCTCTAGTTCAGCGGCCGCTTCGTCAATGGGGGCCTTATACTTCGAAGTTCCGATAATGTCTTCAAGGTATTCGAGAAGCCCGTCCTCATGCTCATTGCCGGCCTTTGCCTTCATCTGGGCAATGGACTCGACTTCACCCTGGAGAATCAGGAAACGCTTATGGTCTAGGTCGATTCCTCGGTCACGGAGCAAGGTCGTCACGGCAGTAAAGTTTGTTTCCTTGCCATTCATGTAATATTTGCTAGTGTTGTTTTTAAATGCCTTTCGAGAGATAATCAGTTGGGAATCTGGAACTATTTCATGTGCTCCATCTGGCAGATCGAAGACCTCTTGGAAATGAACCTCAACTTCGCAGAAGGGCAGATCTGGAAAATCAGCAGAGTTATGAATCAGGGCGGAGATTTTGCCTTGTCGCATTTTGCTGGCTCGGAAGCCAAACACGAATAGCAACGCATCAATCACATTTGATTTTCCGGAACCATTGGGTCCGACAACCGAGGAAAAAGAAGCGTGGAAGGGCCCTACGATCTGTTTCCCTGCGTAACTTTTGAAATTGTTAAGGATTAAAGTCTTGATGACCATGCGACTCTTCGGTCCCGATGGTTCCTCAGGTATTGTCGGAGGAGCCAAGTTGCGCGCCTTCATCATGATATCCATGGGCTTTTCGAGGATGGTCGAATGGGGATTAATGATCGAAACTTGGGACTTTGTGTCCTCGGGCGAAGGGGACTTGTTCACTGCGGATTCAGTGATATCGTTGAGCGGGGGCACGCTGCCTCTCTGAGATCGGATCTGGGACTGGGGCGGCACGGAGGGTTCGACTGAGGACCGTTCCGGCTTGGGCGTCATGGAGTCACGACTCTTGCGGGATGCCATACTCCTTCTTTTCGTCGCCGCCACATTCTGTGAAGGCGATTCAGGCTCTTGTATAGATGCAACGCTACTCCCTTCGTCATTCGATTCACCAACTTGCGACGCCTCCTCCTGCTCCGCGGTTGTCGACCTGCGGGACCTTCGTGCGGGGCGTGCGGTGCTAGGCGTAGGTGCAGGCGCATCAGCGTCGTACGCCTACTAGACCGTCTCCTTGTGCTTGGTTTCTTTGGAACTGGAGTGTAATCGTCTTCATTCTCCTCTTCATCATCATGCTGGGACGGTGTGGGGGTCACATTTCCGGGATCTTCCTCTTCAGATGTCTCCGACATGACATAGCTCCTTCGAGGAGCAGAGCGCCGGGATGGCCTGCCTCTTGCGATTGACGACATTATGCTGTTGTGGTACGGTCCGCAAAGGAGGGCCTCATGAAGGCGAGTGTGAACAGGGACAGTGTCGCGATGTTACCGGCTGGTTGAAAAAGCGCTGGTGGGTGGAAGTGGGTTGTTTACATTGTCGCCCAAAGAGGGAAAGCCTTGTTTTTCTGCCACAACAGTCGTGGCGGCCACCGCCCGTATTATGTCATCCGTATGTATTGTAACCATGGTACGAGTCAACACGATAAGAGTAATCTTTGGCACTTATATCAAAAAGGCCTCTCAGCGAACCAAGAGTGTGGCGCGGCCCAAAATGGCGCCTTGGGAAGATTTCGACAGTGTTTACTCCTTCAACAAGAACTTTGTTTATGATGGCAAGGTCATTGAACAGATCCTATCCAACCGCCGGGCTTTGGACAACCAGCTGTTCGCCGACAGACTCCTAGGACTGCTCGGCGTGAAAGCAGGTAATATCGATCAAACATTGATAATAATGTACAATGTTCCTGACCAGCAGAATCATATAGTCACGAAAGTATACCCTCCAAAGTCCAACGCAGACCTCCGAACCCTTTTCGGACACATCGTATCATCCCCACTGGATATCCATCACAAGCAGGCCTTGATCTACTACCTCTTGAAGGACTGCCGGGCAGCCAATGACTATGCTTCACAATTTTCGCGGCGATTCCATTTACCTGAAAAGTACCGTCTCTTCATTGAAGGACTTTGGAACCTAGATAGGCTAGAATTCAGGGTACGTTGAGAAGACCGGACATGCGATCCATGAGAGCTTGCTTGCTAACGCCGTCGGTCAATCTAGCGCGCCATTGAATATTTGACCGAACCCTCCATCATTCCAACATTTCCTGATGAAATCCTTTACGTTCTCACCCTCCCACAGCTTCCCAAGCACGATGACAGCCTCGTAATGGCATATTATCTCACCGTAAGCCCACCACTGGCATCCACAAAAGTCCGGAAAGCATTCTTCAGAACTCTTTGTCGCTCCAGTATTACGGAGGCCTTTTACTTTACCCGGAACTATGACGACTCGCTTCGCCAGAACTACCTTGCGCAGCTCATTGAATTCGTGCATGCGACGGAAGCTGGCGAGACCCGGAGCAAGCGCGCTATGGAATTGATTGGCCTTCCCTTCGATGACCAGGAAGAGGGATGGTTCGAGGACTGTCTTCTCCATGGAAATGCAAAGGGGTTGCATGGCGCTAAGGACACCGTCATGATGCGCCGTCTTGCGACAGGGAAAGTAGAAAATTTGTCTGCCGACCTCGAGTCCTTGGGCGGCAAGAAGGTCGATGGACTGAACTGGGACATCCTCAGACAAGGTATTCAACCATCGCAGACATAGTAGCTCTGCTGTAATGGCCAAATGTCGTGAAATGAGCTCGCAGCACTATTGGAAATGCGACACGATTTCAATACTTATGGATGCGGTTTGGAGATTGGAGAATTTGGAGTTTGAATTTGGAGCCTTCGTAAATTCACTTTGTAATATTAGTACTCAACACAGCACCGTATCAGGATATCAAAGATTGATATTAAATCAAAATAGTCTTCTTTAGAACCCCCTAAATGGCGAATGTTCTTTGGCAATGTCATAGAATGGATAATGTAATTTACCAATACCGGAACCGTACACCGACCAGGATATGCGCAGGCCAGGAAGCACTCCGACTGGGTGAAATGTATTGTCACCGGCATAAACTTCAGACTGATGACCAGCAACTTCATTCGCTGGCAGCTCATCAACAAGGAACTTCCACTCTCATTGTTCACTCCGAGGATTGATCGCGAATATATGCTAGGTAACGAACTTGACCTGCTGAGATACAGTCCAACATCATCCTCGATCTGGAGAACCCCGTTGCAAAAGCCCAGTAGGGATCTTTGATCTCCAGTCAAGTTCGATATCAGAAAGGAAAGCAAAAAATGGTGGTCTGCAGCTTCTTCCAGCAAGGCCGGTGTAGATTTGGAGGTAGAGTTAGCCCCTTCGAATCTTAGTCTTTCCTTTCCTTTCCTATCTCCAAGCTGCTGATGGATAATTTACTGATCATTGAATTAGAACGCTGCAAATTTGAGCACCCCGGCCAATCAAGTGTAGGCTCAGGGAACCGTTTTGGAGTCCTGTCTGGAGGAGGAGGAGGAGGAGGTGGTGGTGGTGGTGGAGGCTTCGGAGGTATGCCTTCCTTTTGATTTATTCTCCTTTTCACCCTTGTTGTCCCTCTTCTGAAACCTCGGAATGCCTCGTGTTCCAATCTTAATGCAGAGGCATTTGTCACAAGTTCCTCTTGGGATACTGAGAGCTACGTGATCTTTGTCTGAGGAATGTTAATCACTCTACCCAATGTCTTGAGTACTCTTATTGGAATCGGCCTTAACTAGCACTTTTCTGATTTGCTTTTTTTGACGGTCCATCGTGTATACTCTGTATCTAACTCTAGTACAGGTCGTTCTGCGCCACAGAACCAGCAACCAGCAAAGTAAGTGATGCACTTCTGGCAAGAGAAAATTCCCCACTAATGCAAGAAAAGTTATGGTGTCACAGCAGATGATATCAAGGCCGACCTAACCGCTGGTAAGGGCCGTCCAGAATGGGTCTTTTCTTGTTATGGTCCTGGTAAAAATGCCCCAAAGCAATTGTTCGGAGGTACCCAGCGGGAGCAATCTTTCGAAGAGCTGCGGCTGCGTCACTATGAAGCTGCTGCAACAGGAAATACGGAGCAGGCAGTCCAAGAGGCTCAGACTTTGTACACCGAGGCATTGAAGCAGATGGATGTCATATTGAGCGACCTTGGCGGTGCCGTGAAATACATCGTTGATGGTATCAACGAGCATCCAAATAGAATTGATATTACAGAAGGCAAGACGGGCCCTGCACCCAGTCAAGGGCCATCTCCATTTGGCCAACCCTCAGCATTCGGGCAGCCAGCTGCTAGCAGCCAAACATCAGGTTTTGGTCAACCGTCGACATTGGGTCAGAGCTCTGGCTTTGGACAACCAAGTACACTGGGTTCGGGATCAGCCTTTGGCAAGCCCTCTGGGTT